>NW_019396184.1:216687-279126 GCF_000591075.1 Eurytemora carolleeae
TAGACAACTAGACAACTAGACAACTAGACAACTAGACAACTAGACAACTAGACAACTAGACAACCAGACAACCAGACAACCAGACAACCAGACAACCAGACAACTAGACAACTAGACAACTAGTGAACTAGACAATTAGACAACTAAACAACTAGACAACAAAATAAATAGACAAATAGACAATTAGAATGCTAGACAACTAGACAAGTAGACCATTAGACAACTAGACATTTAGACAACTAGACCACAAGATAACTAGACAAATAGACAATTAGAAATCTAAACAACTAGACAAATAGGCATTTAGACAACTAGACAACTAAACAATTAGACAACTAAACAACTGGACAACTATAATTAGACAACTAGACAACTAGAAAACTAGAACACTAAACAACTAAACAACTAGACAACTAGAAAACTAGACAACTAGACAACTAGAACACTAGACAACTAAACAACTAGACAACGAGACAAATAGAACACTAGACAACTAGACAACAAGATAACTAGACAAATAGACAATTAGAAAGCTAGACAACTAGACAACTAAACAACTAGACAACTAGACAACTAAACAACTGGACAACT
Source organism: Eurytemora carolleeae (assembly GCF_000591075.1). Lineage (NCBI taxonomy): Eukaryota > Metazoa > Arthropoda > Copepoda > Calanoida > Temoridae > Eurytemora > Eurytemora carolleeae. Next base: position 217,279 of record NW_019396184.1, read on the forward strand.
ACAATTAGACAACTAGACAACTAGACAACTAGACAACTAGACAACTAGACAACTAGACAACTAGTGAACTAGACAATTAGACAACTAAACAACTAGACAACAAAATAAATAGACAAATAGACAATTAGAATGCTAGACAACTAGACAAGTAGACATTTAGACAACTAGACATTTAGACAACTAGACCACAAGATAACTAGACAAATAGACAATTAGAAATCTAAACAACTAGACAACTAGACAACTAGACAACTAGACAACTAGACAACTAGCTCACTAGACAACTAGACAACTAGACAACTAGACAACGAGACAACTAGAACACTAGACAACTAGACAACAAGATAACTAGACAAATAGACAATTAGAAAGCTAGACAAGTAGACAACTAGACATCTAGACAACTAGACATCAAGAATAAAGGACAATTAGAAAGTTAGACAACTAGACATTTACAATAAAAGCTGGAAGATAAGACTTGCAAACAAATAGATAGTTCCAAGCTCAATCATTGCGTTAACCTACACTTCTAACATACAAATTACTCCGGGTATGCTTTAAAGCACACATAAGATAATCGTAGAAAAACGCCCTTGCAACCCTTAAATTCCTGGGTATCAAGCTTACACCATTATAGCCAGAGTGTTTCAAAAAAAAGTTATGTTATGAAAACTTTATTTGTGTCAATTTTTAACAATACACTTTATGATTTTTTTTTATCAATATTACAATTACATGTGAATTTTTAAGATGGGTGATTTTTTCCGCTACACACCCTTTATATCTGGTCATCTAGATGAAACACCCTGTACAAATGGTTATCTAGATGTAACAAAAGATAAACCCGAGTACAGAGTAAATGTTCCCCAACTGTATTTTAAACTCAGGTTTAGTTTAGAAATCCAACTTAAGTTGGGTTCAAACCACTTGTAGGTTAAAACTGAGTCTCTAAGTTAATATTGGGTTTCAAATGTGCATTTTATGTACTTAAATGCATATACAGTCTACACATGCCTCCTTGTATATCTACAAGGGACTGTAGGGGTAATTTAAACTAACTCTTCATGTGAAGATATGGCAATGCCAGATTCACAATGGTACCTTTAGAACGTTGTCTGATCAAGTATGAAGTAGATATGAATATAATCTTGAAAACGGTTAAATTTACAATTGTGGTTTCTGTAAAATATTAACTCGCGCATTTCTACCGCAGGAAAAAACTGAGATTTATCAAAAAATAACTATTTTAAACCTCGAGAAATGACAATATTTTCAAGGGTATCGTTGTGAATCGGTTATGGCAATATTTGCATGGAGGGTCACTTGAAATTAATTTTTCAATTCCCTTTAATAACAAAACAACACATACAATGACGTTCTGATATATTAAAAAAACTGACCATGTAATTTCTTGTAACTCCAGGGAGTATAGAATATAAGAGAGAAGGAATCACCTGGCCCTCCCTAGTAACTCCAAGGAGTATAGAATATAAGAGAGAAGGAATCACCTGGCCCGTCCTAGTAACTCCAAGGAGTATAGAATATAAGAGAGAAGGAATCACCTGGCCCGCCCTAGTAACTCCAACGAGTATAGAATATAAGAGAGAAGGAATCACCTGGCCCGCCCTAGTAACTCCAAGACCTGGCCCTCCCTAGTAACTCCAAGGAGTATAGAATATAAGAGAGAAGGAATCACCTGGCCCGTCCTAGTAACTCCAAGGAGTATAGAATATAAGGGAGAAGGAATCACCCGCCCTACCATATGATGATAATACATGCTTTGCAGACGGTAATAATTTTTCTTGGGATGCAAAAATGTTGGCAATGCAAAAGTATTTTTTTTTTATAATATAAAAAGTCGGTTTTATTAAATACAGTGAAGTAAAAACCACATTTAAAAAATTAAAAGACGACCTTAATAACTTTTTTCAGACGGTGTACTGTCTGCAAAGCATGTGTAATCATATGGTAGGGCGGGCCGGGTTGATTACTTCTCCCTTACATTTTAAACTCCTTGAGTAACTCTCATTTAAAAATTTGCATTTCTGATTTACCACGGTATCAAACTGTCTAAACAATATTGATATAGATGTGTTTTTTTTTTTGCTTTACTTAAAATAATTATTAATTGGTGTTCTCTGTAAAAGTGAATTATGAACTTAAACAGCAGAGACAATGAAAGAAATTAAGAGAATTTTGAACCAATTAAAGTGATGACCAGCTAAAATTTGGTAGAAAGTCACTTTATTAATGAAACGGGGGGTGGGGTGGGGTGGGGGGAGGTTACGGGACCCCTTCATCAATGATTGAAATCACTGCATGAAATGAAATGATGAACCAGGCCTTGTTGTTCTGGCAAATACCGCGGGAAACACCCTAATTCTATACTATGAACCCGGGAAAAACTTTTAATTTTTTATTAAAATTATTTTTTTACAACAACTCTAAGAGTATTATAAAATTTACAAAAAGTTATTATTCAAATCACATATTTTTTTGTAGTAAATTCCAGGGTTGATTGTTAATAATAATCAAATGCCTAATTAAAAATGTAAAAAATTGAATAAAATATTTGAAATGTTTTGTTTAATTTTAGGCGTATGAGGTTATCATGAAATTAGCAGGGGACAATTTTATTTTAGGATCAATTCTTGATCTATTTTTGATACTTGATCTTGAACATGATAATGTTTTTATTATTTGATCTTAATTATGATGCTGCTTTTTATTACGAGATATATTCAATTCACTCCTGTATGCCGAGTCCATTAGCGCCTGATCCAATCAGGGTTCAGTCATATGTTTGGTGTCTATTCTGAACCAATAGAAATAATATGGCGGTAACATCTATCCTTACATGTATGTCATTATCCAATCAGAGATATGAATCCTTGAAGTGAAGTGATTTACTGTTTTAAATAATCGATCTTGTAATTACTTTTAAAACTTTATCTGGTCTGTGATGCTGTTTATCTGGTCTGTGATGCTGTTTATCTGGTCTGTGATGCTGTTTATCTGGTCTGTGATGCTGTTTTTGTTTGATGCTTTTTAGTATTTTATCTTTATTATGATGCTGTTTTTAAAGCTTGATCTTGTTTGTGTGATGTCTTGATCTTAATTGTAATGCTGTTTTTGTAACTTGTTCTTGTTTGTGATGCTTTTTCAAATCTTGATCTTAATTGTGATTCTGTTTTAGAAACTTGATCTTTAATGTTATGCCTTTTTAATACTTTATCTTAATTTGTGATGCAGTTTTTGAAACTTGATCTTGTGTGATGCTTTTTAACACTTGATCTTTGTTGTGATTCTGCTGTTTAAAATCTGAATATAACATTAATACAGATATTAACTTAAACTAGCTATTGTTGAATCAAGGGCCCATAAATTAGAGATTCCCGGGCCCGCGAATTAAAGCCGAAAGTTGACAAATAATTAAGAGTAAATGTGAGATAATGCTTGGATTAAGTTGAATCTCCGAAACCAATCACTATCTTAAAGGCGCGGGGGGCATATCCCCCCTCCCTCCTGTCAAAGGAGGGGGGAGGGGGTACATACCAATTCAATGATATCTTAATTTCCAACGAACAATAACTAATATCGATATATCACGGGGAGGTTTCCGGGAATGTCCGCGCTGTTTTGACATTTTAAATCAAAGGAAAATAATTGTAAAAAAATCGTTTTTTTCAATTCTGCTTTGTATTGTGGATACTACAAGGGGGTTTATAATTGACAACAAAAGTCGCGACAAAAAGTATTCTTAGGTAAAGTTTGGGTTTTGTTGTAAGTGTTTTAAACCTGACCCCCCTTTGTCATTGGNCAGACCACAATCTTTGCTTAACCAACCGCCTTAAAACAAATTCTTGGAATGGATCAATTTTTCAAATCCTGGGAGCAATTAGTTTTAATACCTTCGCACTAGGTGTCTCTGTTAAGAGTTATCATTTATTTTTCTGTCCCGGTCCGACGCTGTCACGCTGATATTCTAATCTGTTTCTTTAAATTTAAATAGTAAAATATTGCTGTGAAATAAGAAATGAATTATTGGAATTAATATATTTTTGATTCCATGTGTTAATCAAATGTCAAGAGAAATCAAACTTGACAAGTTGCTATTATGTCAAACAATTAATAATAATAAACAAAATTTAGAAGAACAATAGTTTTTATGAGCAATGTTGAATTTAGAGAATTAATAAAACGCATTACAGACAAAAATATTAAGGAGGAAAGTTATAATTCTTGGTTAAGTAAAATTTTTGACGAAATAAAAATGGGATTAAGATGAAGTTAAGTCTGGATTAAGATGAAGTTTAGACTTGATTAAGATGAAGTTTAGACTTGATTAAGATGAAGTTTAGACCGGATTAAGATGAAGTAAAGACTGGATTAAGATGAAGTTAAGACTGGGTCAAGATGAATTTAAGAATGGATTTAGATTAAGTTAAGACTGGATTAAGATGAAGTTAAAAATGAATCAAGATGAAGTTAAGATGGAATTAAGACGGGACAAAACTATGGCTAAGTTTTAAAAACTGAGTTAAATGGATGGAGTTAAGAATGGATTAAGTTGAATAAGTTTTGAAACAGAGTTATGACAAAGTTGCAAAAACGGTTCAACGGGATACAAATACTTAAACCTAATGGACATTTGAAAATAATGAAATATTTAAATCGCAAAGGAATTGAGTGTTTGCCACAAACTTGCAAATTGCTTTGCAACGGAATGGCGAAAACCTTTGATATTTCAAACTTAGACTATTTCATACATCAGAACTCAAAGTTTGAAATATACAACATTGGGTTGTAATGATATAGGGATTAGAAAATAAGAGATTGCGGCAAAGACTTAATTTCTTTAAACGATAAATAAAAAAGGTGGATTTGGAAATATGCTACTGCTCAATCTGTAATCTGCAATCTGTAATCTGCAATCTGTAATCTGCAATCTGCAATCTGTAATCTGCAATCTGCAATCTGCAATCTGCAATCTGCAATCTGTATGTTTTGGAATTGTGCAGATAGATCAATGTAGGAAATGTTGCGCGAAAAAGATGAAAGTATTGTAGATATAGTTTATTAACATTTTAATTGTTGGAAGCGTTTTCAAAACATAAAACTCGAATGAAGCTTTAAAAGTTTTTCTTTACTCTTCACTCAGTTTAAAAGTTAAAACTCTGAAAGTTCTTGACTATAAAGGAAAGTAATTAAAAAGTTTTGAAATGAACAGAATTTTTTTTTAAACAGAAAATTATAGAACTCATCTAAGATGTTCTTAATCCAAACATCAAACTGTACTGCGTCTAAAGTACTGTACAGTGTACAGTGTATGCAGTACTATACAATGTAGAGTAAAGTGATGTGCAATCGCTGAAAATAATGAACATATTTAATTTTTAAATACTTTTTAAATATTAAATCGTTTCTCTTTGATCTAACAAAAGCAGAATTTTGCAATAAATCATATTTTAATTTTATAAATGCAATTTTCAAGCTGTTTACATATTTATCAAAAGAAGAAAGAAATAATTGGAAAAAAACGATTTTCTGAAAAAAAGCATTTTCAATTATTGTTTTGATTTGTTATGTACCTTGTACATTGTACATTGTAAAAGATTAAAATTTAATTATGTCTTAAATTCTTAAATCTATGTAAATACCAAGATCTTATGGTTTAATTTTTGTGCCTGCCTTGCATGGATTCTTTTACCGATATATCCTCACGTAGGACTAAAGTGAATTGCACGTAGGACTGAAGTGAATTGCACGTGGGATTGGAATCTTATACGTCTTCAATCACAACTCCTAGTGTTAGAGAGCCATCGAGAAGGACAAAAATGTTTTAAATTTCTAAAATTAAATTTGCTTTTCTTTTCTCATTCTTTTGTGACTAACCCTGTGAATAATATATACATATCTAAAATATTTTATATTTAATTTTTTTGACTTAAAGACTCAAAAAGACTTAAAAAACTAGATTTTTAACTTATCAACCCATTGTAGTTTATTAAGATAGATATTTTTCCTGTTTCGCACTAGGTTTTCTTTTCCTTAACTGTTAAGAACAAAAAGAAATTGCTAGTTAGACTTGAATACATGAAAATTAGGAGTATTGATTAAGAAACATTACTACATAGGAACAATATTATAACATAAGTCTATGTCACAAACTCTGATTTATTAATCCCTACATCTTCACAACCCTGTGACGTAGACCTTAGTTATTTCAAACCATGAATTATGATGGTTCAAATAATCTAAGTTTGAAATATCAAAGGTTTACATTATCTGGTTGTAGAGATATATGTATTGAGTTTGTGGCAAAGACTCAATTCCTTTCTAGATTTATCGTTCACTTTCACTTGTTGATTTTGAAATTGAATTCAATATGTGCAGTGTGCCGCTGCCGCGTAATAACACCAATAAAACCAAATCACACTGTCGTCGTACTTACATTGTTGGTTATATTTATTTTTAACAAGCTAGAAAAATATTTTTTTCGTCGTTCTGATGATTCATTATTCATAAATAAAATGATAAAAATTTTAAAACATGTTTTAATTTTGTAAAAAAATTTAAATTCTTGAAAATCCGCGAATTTTTTAAATTTTTTTTCTTCTTTGTTTTAAAATTTAAACAAAAAGAACATGTTCACAATTTAAATAGAAGATGGGTGCGAAGCGCCCTAAAAGCCTAGTAAATATTATATTTCCATTAAATAATCAAATAGCTTGAAAAAGTAAGTAAAAAGGAGGGGGGTGGGGTAAATGAAGGACCCCCTCCCAGGAAGGATAAGCTATAAACCCTACCTTCAGCGCTGTGCACGTATTGTTCTTTAGTTGTTATAAAAAAGTTTATTATTCCTCATAAATCATTTAAATTTGTCAATAATATAACCTAGCAAAATAAAACAGAATGATTAACTGGCGCTTTCTCACATTCGCTTTAATACGTTCTTTTAGCACTGTCGAATAGTATAATTATGATTGCCGGAATAGAACTTTTTTGTTTCGCCAATTTTATCATTATATAAATTAAACTAATTACGACAAATAATGAAATACAGCATTTTGGAAAATTTAAGTATTTGATTTCATGGAAAAATCAATAAAAAATAATTACTATCATAAAAATTTAATTTTTGTTTGTATCAAATTATCATTTTTTTCCAGGCGGCAATTATTTCATAAACATTATTTTTTAAGTAGTTGAACCAAATACGAATAGTTGAATTACTTATCTATAGCGACTGATAGTTAATTCATTAAATCCAACCTCTATTTTTTTCTTGAAAATGTTGTGTTCGATTAATCGATTAATAATAAATAAAATATCCGAGTTTTTAACTTTGAAAATTGATTATTTTCGATTGCTGTTTCTCTCATAAGTAAATTAAGGATTTCTGCTAGAAAACCTGTAAGAATTAAAGCTAGAAAAACGAAAATATCTTCCACATTATTGATCAGATGATGATGTAAAGGGTATTGTTGTGAATCGAGTCCCTTGAAACAGTCCATGACCTGAAAGAAGAGTAAACCTAAAGCCCCCCCCCCCCCCAAGTTTGCTAATACGGTATTCACTGTATAGTATGCTGGATAATGCATATAGTGTATAATTATCTATTAAAGACAAGTGTATTTTCCACGCTAAACTAAGAATCAGTTATCAATAGAAAAAAACAACCACGTGTTCATCATTAGAAAACCTTCTAATGGAGATTAGAAAAATAATGGTAATATTATTCTTTAATTGATCAAAATCGGATTAACCAACAGATAACTGAAAATTTACCGAAAACACAATGATTAAAACAGTTATTGAAATAATGCATAAAGTTTTCAGACCTGGTCTACTTTGAACTGTCACTAGTTCTAAGTCTTAGGTCCTGCTTCGACCTGACCAACCAACTTATGCTTTTTCGAAGTCCTGGATATGAAGATTCAGTTCTGCAATGGGGTTGTTTCTAGAATCAGGTTTTAAGGGGTATTTGGAATAATAAAACCAGATTCTCTGGTCCTCATGTGGATATTTTAGTTCTCAGTGGATGAGTTATATCTGCGTGGTATGAGTGTTTATAAGGCCGAATTTAACGGTTAGCACGACTTTCTTGATCAGGGTTGGGTTTAAGGTTGGGTTTATCCAATATCAGATCTCTAGGAACGGTTGGATGCTTGGATGAGAGCTAGGAGAGAGAAAGAGATGATATTTAACCCCCCCGGAGTTTGATTGATTGATTAGTCTGGTTCTCACACAATCAGGAGTCATAATTAATGAGATTAAGAACCAGAAAACTGTAGAACAGTACAGTACAGTTCAGTACAGTACATTACAGTACAGTACAGTACAGTACATTACAGTACAGTACAGGGCGAAGAGTACAGTACAATTAAATTAATCGGCGGTACAGTACAATACAGTAACCAATTACAATTTTAAATCATCTTGCAAAGCGGGAAAGTACAATACAATCAACTAAAAGTAAAGGAAAGTACAATACAATCAACTGAAAGTATAGGAAAGTACAATACAATCAACTGAACGTATATGAAAGTACAATATAATCAACTGAAAGTATAGGAAAGTACAATACAATCAACTGAAAGTATAGGAAAGTACATTGCAATCAACTGAAAGTATAGGAAAGTACAAAACAATCAAATGAAAGAATGCAGTACGGTACAAAAAGTCACCTAGCAGGGTGGGCCATTACAAATTAAGATCTCCATTAATTCGCGGGCTACACAAATTTGGCAAAATGTCGTAAAAATGCAATAGTGCAATAGTGCTATTCATTCAGTTTAATTTTACAACTTTATCCAACATATTTTTGTTTAATTGAGAGGTATAAATTTTTAATTGGTTTGTTCTTGAAAAGTATTTATTAAGAGGTTCTAACTCTTAAAAGATAAGATCTCAATAAAACATGAAAACTGCTAGATTTTATATCCTGTATAGTGGTCCTGCAGATTCTCCGCTTTATATCATCAAAAAAAATTTTTATTTCAAACAATTAGTTATATCATCAAATAAAATGACTATCAATGGGTTTTTTTTCCTATCTGTTATTAAAGGGACTGTCTAACAAAATTCTACAGTAAACTAATTAGTTGTTTAGGAATAGGTTGAGAAAATAAAAATTAATCTTATCATTGAAAATAAGTAATCTTGTTCAATTATTAGTTTCTATTTCCTCATTATTCTAGCTTCTCATTATTCACAAAGATTTTCTGGAATTATTATTGAAAAGACGACATTTTAAGAATTTGAAGAAATCTGTGAATAAATTCATTGAAAATAAGATATTCTATATAATGATGAAAACGAAAAAATTTATTCTAGCATTGATTTATTGTCTAATTTCTTTGAGAAATATGTTCCCATCCATCTAATTAGATTACTGTATAATTTTTACTTTATTTTATTTTCCCACAACACTGCATACTCAGTTCAACTACTTTACATAGCCGGTCTTTCCCTTTAAGAGAAATAGGTCTGTTTACCTTGCACAATTGCCGTGTCTCATGTACATTGAAATATTAAAAGTCACAACTTGAGTCTAAAAGCCGTCTTCCTCTTCCAGAGTTTTCTGGTTATTACTGTATTATATTTAAATATCTGTATATCGTATAATGTATGTATGTCAGAATTAAAACAAGTCAAATTAAAGAAAATATATTTCGGGTCAGAACCTGTTAAGACGTCATTCTTTATAATACTTCTCTTGTAAAAAGAGGTTCTAGTCTCGGCCCAACCTTCATTAGTGGTTTTCTATCTATCAGAACTATATTAATGAAGTTTAGAGAACATTTGAGTTTTTGTCTCTTCACGCTGTATTTATCATAATAACGGTCTTTACAATCTCTGCCCTTAATAACTTCAAACCCGTACCCTCCACCCCTCTCACGTTTTCATATGATTCATTACTCTATTTTGTTTTTATGTGTTCGTCCATATCGTTTTCATGTGTTCCTCGACATTGTTTTCATGTGTTCCTCTAAATTGTTTTCATGAGCTCCGCCATATTGTTTTCATGTGTTCCACCTTTTTGTTTTCATGTGTTCCTCCATATTGTTTTCATGTGTTCCTCCATATTATTTTCATGAGTTCCTCCATATTATTTTCATGAGTTCCTCCATATTGTTTTCATGAGTTCCTCCATATTTAATTTCGTGAGTTCCTCCATATTTGTTTTCACGAGTTCCTCCATATTGTTTTCATGTGTTCCTCCATATTGTTTTCATGTGTTCCTCCATATTGTTTTCATGAGTTCCTCCATATTGTTTTCATGTGTTCCTCCATATTGTTTTCATGTGTTCCTCCATATTTGTTTTCATGTGTTCCTCCATATTGTTTTCATGAATTCCTCCAAATTATTTTCCTTTAGTGCCTCCGTTTTTTTAAAAAGTTATTTCGCCATTTTTCTGTGTCTTTCTTTGTTTTATTTTCCCTTAAACCACTTTGCAATTTTATTTCCTATTTATTTTTGCAAATTTATCGCATGCATTTAATATTGCAAGGCGACCTTATCTTATCTTTTCTGATCCAAGCCAAGCGTGCTGTCGGCCTAAAAGCGTAGATTATAAAAGTTCTCAAAATAAAAGAATTGATAAAAAGTTTGAAATCCATTAAGTCAAGCTGCTTTGCAATGGTAGGCACTGGGTATGACAATAAGCTAGGTAAACATACAATGAAACCCTAGAAATATAGATTTAAGCACCATTTCACACCAGTGAACATTTTTCAATCTTTTAAGATATTTGAAAATCAAAATATTTGTTATCAAATATATATATGAAAAATACCATCATATCGATATCATTTTAAAACTGGTCACTTGCCGCAAACCCTAATCTTCTAATCCCTATATCTTTGCAATCTGCGCCAAAATGTCATTATTAGATAAAACTAAAAGCAAATTGCTATTCCTGTAGAATTTGTTGGGACTTTTGAATGCAGGATTCAAAAGATTCCAGCTCTTTGCAATCAGAGTTGTTTGGATAAATAGTCTTGAAATAAAGACGTTTTGATGCTGGCGACATAAAGTTGTTGATTGGAGAGATTCTATGTTCATCTAATTAAAGATTAACGTCAAGTAAATGTTTACAAACAAAACCAAGAATGATTTACAAGAAGTTTACGAGGTGCAACGGTTTTTATTGTGTTCTCTCTCTCTCTCTCTCTCTCTCTCTCTCTCTCTCTCTCTCTCTCTCTGTACAATACAATCAACTGAAAGTATAGGAAAGTACAATACAATCAACTGAACGTATATGAAAGTACAATATAATCAACTGAAAGTATAGGAAAGTATTTCTTTCTTTGTTTCTTTCTTTATTTGTTTCTTTCTTACTTTATTACTTTCTTTGTTTCTTTCTTTCTATCTTTCTTTCTTTCTTTCTTTCTTTCTTTCTTTCTTTCTTTCTTTCTTTCTTTCTTTCTTTCTTTCAATCATTCCAACTTTCTTTCTGTTTGTCAATTTTTTTATTGGAATAAAGCTGAATCCAACCTAACCAATTTGTTCACAAAGTAAGACTAAATCCCTCCTTCCAAACCTATTCTACTCGTGAGAACATCAAGATATCCTGACTTTTGCTCAGAGGTTGGGTGGCCAGCGTCAATTAGATCATCTTTTCAATCAACAATTATCAGATGAAACCTATATCTAATAATCAATCCAATCCAATCCTTCTTCATAATCAAAACCAAATTTCAAATATTGATTGCAGCTGATTATAGACTAATTTTTCTCCCGGATTTAGGTTCAAACATGTAAATCTGGGAAAACGGGTTTATCAGAGTACATTTAAATATAGAGAATATGCTGGGGATTATACATGTCATGGTCTAGCTGGGGGGGGGGGGGGGGACAAATCTTGTTCTGTTTAATTTCAAACCCTATCCAAGCAAGATATTTTCAAAGATTAAACTAATTCCAGAGTCTTTGCAAAAAAGGATTTAATGCAAACGGTTTGAATATTTTTAATAAAATGAAATACAAACATAATCTTAAATCTTGATGAAAAATAACTAAAATTTAAGATTTTCCCCAGAAAATGTGGCATGAAGCTTAACGAATTCTATTAATCAATTTTATCTTTAATTTCTCTTCACTATTTTTGCATTAAAAAATATCTCAAAAAATATCTGTTTAACAGCTTTTTTCTGCAATTTTTTTATTTCAGTTATTTCAATTTCTAAAATAGTAAAAATCCTTTAGATGTCGGACTATTCAAAATCTTGTAATTAAAATTAGGGGTTTGGAGGAAATTAGTAGACAGTGATGTTTGCAAATTTAGAGTCGGCGCCCAAATCTGCAAAATTTTCTGCAATTGTCAAGTTTGCAGATTGCAGTGTTTTCTCCTAATGTGTTTCTAAATTAGGTTTATTTGGTGAGGGGGTTGGGAGGTTGGAACGCCAGCAACAACAATCTATCTTCCGAGCCACATTATCATTATTTACTATTTTTTGTTTATGTCGTGAAGGTTGCAATTTTGCCAATTTTGGCCAAATAAAAAAATCGTTATCTATAAGGATTGGAAAAATAATAATAGAAGGACGAGGAGTTTGAGGTGGCTCGGACAAAAAATAGGAAGAATGTGGCTCGGAAGAGAATTTGTTGGGCTGACCTTTCCTCCCCTCATTTAGTGGGGCGCCTCAAATACGGTTAAACTTAACAATTGAGTCCTCAAAATATAAAATACTAGAAACGCATAAAACTGTTGAAATTCAATCGTCAATTCTTTTTTTTGTGCCCAGAGAGACGAAATGTCTGTGTAATTTGGGACGCTTTGCACCCACAGTTCACAGCGTTATTCAACAAACATAAATAATAATAACTAAACGTTATAGTTTTAAAAGATTTACAAAAAGTAGATGAATTTATGATTAGCCTAGAACATAATGCCATGTCAAGTTTAAGTAAATTTCATGTTTGATTGAAATCTTTAATGTTTTCATTAAAAACTCCTCTTTTTAAAGGGACCGTTCACTTATTTGGGTAATTTCATAGTAAACTAATTAGCCGATTAGCTATTTATTGGTATATTAGGCTTACTTTTTAAAGATATCTATGATCAGAGAAAAAACTGATTAATCGTTTAGAATTATGGTATGATAGGTATGATACCTTTGGGTACCAGTGCAAATGTCACACCCACAAACGTCGGACGTTACAAAGGTCGGACGGTACAAACGTCGGACGTTACAAAGGTCGGACGGTACAAACGTCGGACGTTACAAAGGTTGGACGGTACAAACGTCGGACTAGTACAACGTGAGGACGGGTACATTTATAATGAAAAACGTCCGAATTTGGTTGAGTTAGAAAAAAAACCATTGCTGTAAGAAATAAATTTAAAATCACTCACTTATTGTGATAAAAATCAAAGACAACTGAATAAAGTCTAACCCTTTGAAGGTAGCACTGTATAAAACAACAGACCAAAAAGGAGTTGAGTTCAATTGTCACAAACTCTGATGTTTTAATGTCTATATCTTTGGAACCCGATGTCAAATAACCTTTAATATTTCAACCTATGAAATCTATAAGATCTTAAACAGTTTAAGTTTTAAAGTATCAAAGGTTAATACCATTACCAGACCAGTCGATAAAAGGAAATAGCTTTTTTTAATCTCAAAATATTTTTTCCTTAGCCCGTGTACTGTCCGACTATTTGTACCAGTCCGACGTTTGTCCTGGTCCGACGTTTTGTACGTCTTGGGTTTGTACCGTCCGACGTTTGTGGGTCCAACGTTTGTTCTGGTTCCTTACCTTAGCATGGCCACTATTCAAACTTTTTTTGAGTAACAACAACCCAATTAAATCTAAATCAGCATATTTTAATGAAATCAATGAATTAGCAAGAAATTAACGTGTTTTTTTTGTGTTCAAACTTGCCTTAACAAATTAATACATATATTCAAAGACGACCTTCTCTTTCAGGCAAACCGGTTCCTAAATTCCAACTCTTCAATAAACCGCTGGGATTTCCATGGGAAAGTAGAGAAAACGCATCAAACCGTCAAATGTTTAAAAAAAGTTATATTTTGAAAACAGACAATTTAAAAATAATTTTGAAAAATGTAAGATATCTTTAATTAACTGTTAGATAGTACAATTTAATTTAATATCTAAAATTTAAAAAATTCCGTGACTATGACAAAAAGCAGATCAAATAGTGTCATATGCAAAGGTATCATACCTTTGCGCAGGAATTCTGAATGATAAATCGGCCTTTTCTCAGGCCACAGTTGTCTTTGAAAAATAAGACTAATACCAATGAAAAGCTATAATAGGCTATTTAGTCAACTCTCAAATTAATGAACGGTCCCTTTAAAGAAGAAAAAAATATTTTTAATTTCCAATACGTAACCAGAAAAATTTGCTTATCATACTTGAACGTAAAAGCAAAACTAGAAAGTTGTGATCTTTTAAATCTGATTAAAACCAGGGTAACAGGACTGTAAAGGAAAAATGAAAGGGAGTATAGGATAAAACCTGAGAATCTCAGGCGTTGAACGATACATATTATACATCTATCTGATGTTTCTGTCTCGAGAAATTGATATAAAACTGTGTCAAATTTACACGAAGATTCATATATATGCAATATAAAAATTGTAGTATAAAACAGATTATATTCGACAAATATACAAAACCAATCTGAAAACGACGATATCCCACAGAAACCCGAGAATCTCAGGTTTGCCCCTGTTATAATTATTTAATTTTAACTTTGCATTTATAATAGATATAATTGATAATATTATTACATATGGTCCGTAAAGTCTGTATTACGTCCCCATAACTTCAGCCAATGGCAGTGCAGTATGCTGGTCACGTGATTTCCGTCTGTATTACGTGACCAGTATACTACACTCTCATTGGCGGGAGTTCTTGTGACGTAATACGGACTTATAAATTTAGGTTTCATCCTATACCCCCATTAATTTGTCCATTACGGTCCCTTTTGATGAGTTTTACATTTTTTTACCTTTAATATAATATATAAAGAAATTGTGTCTTTACCACACACTTAAATGTTTTAATACCTATATATCTTTGCAATATGATGGTGTAAACCTTTGATATTTCAACCTTACACTATATGATCTAGCAGAATTCATAGTTTGATATATCTACAGTCTACGACTTTGTGTTGCAATGATATAGGGATTGGAGAATCAGAATTTGTGATGAAGATTCAATTTCTTTAAATAAATAAACTGCATTATGTTTGCTAAATATTATTCTGTAGGATTAAACAAATTTCTTAAATAGGTAAATTTACGAGAGAGGGGGGGGAGGGGGGATTAAACAGATTTTTAAGTCATTTTTTACATTTTATTATCATCCAGACATCATCGACAGATAGGAGAGACAAAAAGTCTCATTAGTTCTAAATACAAACAAAAAAGTTTTGATAAAATCAAAGATTTCAAGACTGGACCAGTTGAAATATTATTTAAAGGGACCGGACCAATTGAGATATTATTTAAAGGGACTGGACCAGTTGAAATATTATTTAGAGGGACTGGACCAGTTGAAATATTATTTAGAGGGACTGGACCAGTTGAAATATTATTTAGAGGGACTGGACCTGTTGAAATATTATTTAAAGGGACCGGACCTGTTGAAATATTATTTAAATGGACTGGACCAGTTGAAATATTATTTAAAGGGACTGGACCAGTTGAAATATTATTTAAAGGGGCTGGATCAGTTGAAAGATTATTTAGAGGGACCGGACCCGTTGAAATATTATTTAAAGGGACCGGAACAGTTGAAAGCTTATTTAGAGGGACCGGGCCCGTTGAAATATTATTTAAAGGGACCGGACCAGTTGAAAGATTATTTAGAGGGACCGGACCCGTTGAAATATTATTTAAAGGGACCAGACCAGTTTAAATATCATTTAAAGGGACTGGACCAGTTGAAATATTATTTAAAGGAACTGGATCAGTTGAAATATTATTTAAAGGGACCGGACCAGTTGAAATATTATTTAAAGGGACAGGACCAGTTGAAATATTATTTAAAGGTACTGGACCAGTTGAAATATTATTTAAAGGGACTGGACCAGTTGAAATATTATTTAAAGGGACTGGATCAGTTGAAAGATTATTTTGAGGGACCGGACCCGTTGAAATATTATTTAAAGGGTTCGGACCAGTTGAAATATCATTTAAAGGGTCCGGACCAGTTGAAATATCATTTAAAGGGTCCGGACCAGTTGAAATATCATTTAAAGGGACTGGACCAGTTGAAATATTATTTAAAGGGACCGGACCAGTTGAAAGATTATTTAGAGGGACCGGACCCGTTGAAATATTATTTAAAGGGACCAGACCAGTTGAAATATTATTTAAAGGGACCAGACCAGTTGAAATATTATTTAAAAGGACCGGGCCAGTTGAAATATTATTTAATGGGACCGGACAGAAATGATTTCAAGTTAGTCTCAATTTAAAACCTGCATGTCCAATTTACAACAGTACCCTGAAACCCTATGATTAACATAAATGTGAAAGATAACATTTTCCTGTCTGACATTTTTTTAAGTTCATAACTTCCTTCCTTTTATCTCAGAAATCCACAATTTGCAAGTAACAGAGAACCGCAATTAAAACTAATCAATTTTGAAATGAAAAGTTGAAAATAACTCCGTCATTCTAAAAAGGAAATTTTTCCACTTTCCAGTTCCTTGAAGCGAGAACATAAGATAATGATAAAAAGATAAAAGATTTAAAAAGCACTTTGAGATAGATTAAGATAGATTAATAAATGATTTAGTGGGATTCTTTTTTTTACTCTTGTGACTTTTTTAAATGTACAGTTCTAGAAAAAATATATTAAAACTGACCAAAAACATGAGTAAAGACGAACAAACAATTATACAAAGAGACAGACAAACGGAAATGATTATCTTATATATCTGCATAGAATTATATTATTTACGGGTTGAGAAGTTATTCAAGTAAATTTTAAGAAAATAGAAATAATGGAAACCCTGTTTTAAACTCGTGCCTAGTCCCTTTACGACTGAACGAAAGAAAGAGTGTAAGATAGAGAAGGATAGATTGAGTTTCAAAATCCTGACATAGAATCTTAATTCTGCAGATTTAATACGGCTCATAGTGGAACTAGATACAGGACTTTATAATTCAATAAGTCAAGAATACAGGACTACAGGACTACAGGGCTACAGGTCTACAGGGCTACAGGACTACAGGACTACAGGACTACAGGACTACAGGACTACAGGGCTACAGGACTACAGGACTACAGGACTACAGGACTACAGACCTACAGGGCTACAGGACTACAGGACTACAGGACTACAGAACTACAGGACTACAGGGCTACAGGTCTACAGTGCTACAGGACTACAGGACTACAGACCTACAGGACTACAGGACTACAAGCTACAGGTCTACAAGGCTACAGGACTACAGGACTACAGGGATACAGGACTACAGGACTACAGGACTACAGGACTACAGGACTACAGGACTACAGGGCTACAGGTCTACAGGGCTACAGGACTACGGGACTACAGGTCTACAGGGCTACAGGACTATAGGACTCTAGGACTACAGGACTACAGAACTACTGAACTATGGTGCTACATGACTGTAAAGTGCTACAGGACTGTAAAATGTTACAGAACTGTAAAATGCTACAGGACTGTAAAGTTCTACAGGACTGTAAAGTGCTACAGGACTGTAAAGTGCTACAGGACCGTACAGGGCTATAGGACTGTAAAGTGCTACAGGAATGTAAAGTGCTACAGGACAGTAAAGTGATACAGGACTGTACAGTGCTACAGGACCGTACAGTGCTATAGGACTGTAAAGTTCTACAGGACTATAAAGTGCTACAGGACTATAAAGTGCTACAGCTGTAAAGTGCTACAGAACTGCATAGTGCTACAGGACTGTAAAGTGCTAAAGGACTGTAAAATAATACAGGACCGTACAGTGCTATAGGACTGTAAAGTTCTACAGGACTATAAAGTGCTACAGGACTATAAAGTGCTACAGGACTGTAAAGTGCTACAGAACTGCATAGTGCTACAGGACTGTAAAGTGCTAAAGGACTGTAAAATAATACAGGACTATAACGTGCTAAAGGACTATAAAGTGCTACATGGCTGTAAAGTGTTAAAGGACTGTAAAGTGCTACAGGACTGTAAAGTGCTACAGGACTGCATAGTGCTACAGGACTGTAAAGTACTAAAAGACTGTAAAATGTTACAGGACTGTAACGTGCTAAAGGACTGTAAAGTGCTACAGGACTGTAAAGTGCTACAGGACTGTAAAGTGCTACAGGACTGTAAAGTGCTACAGGACTGTAAAGTGCTACAGGACTGTAAAGTCCTGCAGGACTGGAAAGTGCTATAGGATTGTAAAATGCTACAGGACTGTATAGTGCTACAGGACTGTAAAGTCCAGCAGGACTGTACAGTGCTACAGGACTATAAGTGCTACAGGACTGTAAAGTGCTACAGGACTGTAAAGTCCTGCAGGACTGGAAAGTGCTATAGGATTGTAAAATGCTACAGGACTGCATAGTGCTACAGGACTGTAAAGTCCTGCAGAACTGTACAGTGCTACAGGACTATAAGTGCTACAGGACTACAGTACCACATAGGAAAACAAAAACAAATTCTGATCAATCATTTGTGAAAAAACATGTAATATTAAGCGGGTACTAAGCATAGTCGATAAAAAATTCTTTTGTTCGCCAGTAATGAGAGTAAAAAGTAATCTTTGAATCGATGCGGTTTTTGTCTGCACATACAATTCTGTAAAATGCATATTAATATATTTATCTTATATCAAATCTATACAGTTTAACAAGGGGAGAGAGGGTAAAGGGGGAGGCCGAGGGGGGGGATTATGTCTTTCTATCTGTCTTTCTGTTTATCTGTCTATCTGTCTATCTGTCTATCTGTTTATCTGTCTATCTGTCTATCTTTTTATCTGTCTATCTGTCTATCTGTCTATCTATCTATCTGTCTTTCTGTCTATCTGTCTATCTGTCTATCTGTCTATCTGTCTATCTGTCTACCTGTCTATCTGTCTATCTGTCTATCTACCCTCCCAGCCACGCCCTTCCCTCCCCGCCCTTCCTAAAACAAACAACCCTTCCGTTACTTGTAGAATTTAAGTGCACACTGTTCAGTAAACTTAACAATGATTAATTGATTTTTACTTTTCAACCCTTTCTCCTAGGTTTCATTTGCAAACAAACCATCTGATCAAAGAACTAAACTAACCAACCATCCAACCAACCAACCAACCAACCAACAAGCCAACTAACCAACAAACAATTTAAACGACCAACCAACTAACCAGTGAACCAACTAACCAGCCAACGAACCAACCAACAAACCAACCAACTAAATTACCAACCAACCAACAAACCAAATAACCAACCAACCAACCAATCAATCAAATAACCAACCATCTAACCAACCATCCAACCAACCAAAAAATCTTCAAACTAACAAGAAATCGTCAAACCAACCAACCATCTCAATAGCCCACCAACCCAACCAGCCAGCATACCAAACCCATCTCAACCAACCAATCAAAAATCTAGCAACCAACCAACCAGCCATTTAATGATTAAACCATCTCATTAACCCTCCAACCCTGATAACCTAACCTATCTAAAAAGTAGATTGAACTATATATGGGGGGGGGGGGAAGGTTTTGTTGATATTTCTCTATATAATTTATTAGCCCTGATGAAAGACTAAGTAACTACACTATACCCAGATATAGGGGACAAATACAGGCATAATTACAGGATATAGAGATATAATTGACTAGATATGTCATTCTAAAACCTAGGAAATAGCCAAACCATTCAAATCTTACAAATCGATCCACAGGTTGAGCCACAAATAATTAGATTTCAATGATAACCTGAAACCTGAATCCTGAAACGTGCCCATTGGAGTCGTCTCATTTTTTTGTGGATTATCCTGTGTAACGCTAAAAATTCTTGCAATATATCTAAATTTGAAATTATTAAGAATCACAAACATTTATCCTAGAAGAAAAATAAGACATCTTTTAACTTTGTTACCATTTATAAACTCTTGAAGGGACTGCAAGCGAAATTTCCAGTGAAAACCTGTATAACAGATCGCAATGCCCGAGTCACCTTTGTCTGATCAAGTATAAATTATATATCAATGTTTATAATTTGGAAATCTTTCAAGTGGGGTTTCTTTTCAAGAGTAACTTGCGCATTTCTACTGCAGGAAAACATATTGGAATTATCCTAAATAAACAATTTTTAAACGACAATATCTTCAACATTATTGATCAGATTAAGGTTTTAAGGGTACCGTTGTGAATCGTGCATTGCCATCGTTGCCTTAAGTTCACTTGAAATTACGCTTACAGTCCCTTTAACCCTCTTCTTCAGGATGAGTTTCTACGTACCCAGACAAGTTTTTTTCTGAGTAAGGATCAAAAGAACATGTTTTGTATCAAGTTTATTCAGCAAATAGATCGGTTAAAAGATAGGGAAATCAATGCTGTACCAACCCTTTTGTGCACTTAGCTCTACCGGCGATTAGTATGCGTTGTAAAAAGGGAAATAAAATTTGTGTAGTTCATTAAATTTCGAATTTTTGCATATTGCGATTTTTACGATACAACCAGGGGTTTAGGCGCACTCTTCATATAAAAACCAATAATATTTTCGATTGAAACGAAACCTTTTGAATATTTTGATTCGTCGATTTTTTGTTGTTTTCTGATTACGAAATATTTTGTCTCTTTGACGGATTTTTTGACAGTTCTACTTTATGTTTGATTTGCTTGTAAAGGTGCAAGCTATTGTCAGTATTTACTGATAAAATATGAGTAAAATTAAGGAAAGGAACTCGGCTTCAACTTTTCATTATTTTCATGTCTCTTTTCTCTTTCATGTTGATGTGAGCACATTCGTACACGTCTAATTACTCAATAGAGTGTGAGAATCGAGTTATCGTTCACAATTGAGTTTCAGGGTCGGGGGGGGGTTGGGTTTGGTGTGTATGTCTCCGTCAGAGAAATAAATCCTTGGCAAACCTGGTAAAGACGACTTTCAAAGGCTCTGGGGAGTTTAAAATGATTTTGTTCAACAAGTAGGTAGTTGTAATAGGGATATAGACATACAGTAGGTAGTTGTAATAAGGATATAGGCTTACAGTAGGTAGTTGTAATGGGGATATAGACTTACATTTAAAATTTGGTGATGGTGATGGACCAAACCTTTGTAGAGTTAAAAAAGTAGATGTTAGTTCCACATTTTATTGAAAATATATTTCGGTCTGGGTTGACCCTCGTCAGTTCTTGAGATTGGTTCTGTCTATGATGTGACCAGGTCTAGGTTTAGGGCTGCCTATAATGTGCCCAGGTCTAGGTCTATTTTCATCTATAATGTGCCCAGGTCTAGGTCTAGGTCTACCAATAATTTGACCAGGTCTAGGTCTAGGTCTACCTATAATATGACCAGGTTAGGTGAAAGTTAAGTACTGAGTAAATTTGTGAATATTGGTGGTTACAGTTTATATCCATGGGATGCATTTAAACCACAGAGATTGCGTTTAATATGAAGACAATTTGACAAATTTCAGTTGACAGGATTCAGGGCAAGGAAAGGAGAAAATAAAGTTGAAACTGAAAAATTGCCAAAATATTAAAATATTGTTTAAAAGTTTTAATATTGACATTAAATTCAAATAATTGCCACTGCCCTTTAAGGGTGTAGAGTGCAAACTTGAAATCATGTGACCCTCCATCTATGGAGGGGAATATCCGATTCACAAAGATACTTTTTAACCCTTTATGTGATCAATAATGTGGATGATATCGTCGTTTTTTGGTCTTGAAAAGTGTTAGATTCTGATACTTTTCTCCGTTGTTCCTGCGACAGAAATGCGCAAATCACCACATTTGAATACAATAAATTGCTATCAGAGATATCTCATTTATTCTTGGTTTGAAATACAGTCCTTGTAAATTGTCGGTTGGTTTTCATTTGAAATTAAAGTGATATTTTTTTTGTAGAAACCCCACGATTTGTCTTATTCAAGACAGCCTAGATGTTTAATAATTAATATGGTTGAATAAAAGGAAAAAGAACAATTCGAATTTGAGAATTAAATGAGTAAAATAAAGCATTAGACTGGACCTTCTCGGCAGGGAATCTAGTAGCAGAGTATATATTAAACCATGATATCAGTCCTACAAATTCTTCAGTATTTAAACTCAAATTCATTAAAAATCTCATTAACAATTAGATTAATGGGGGGTCAGTTCTCTAGTTCTCTAGTTCTCTAGTTCTCTAGTTCTCTAGTTCTCTAGTTCTCTAGTTCTCTAGTTCTCTAGTTCTTTAGTTCTCTAGTTCTCAAGCTATCTAGTTCTTCAGTTCTCTCGTTCTCTAGTTCACTATTTATCTGGTTATCTTGTTCTCTAGTTCTCTAGTTTTATCTTGTTCTCTAGTTCTCTAGTTCTGTAGTTCTCTAGTTCTCTAATTCTCTAAGTCTCTAGTTCTCTAGCTCTCTAGTTCTATAGTTATCTAGCTTTCTAGTTTTCTCTAGTTCTCTAGTTCTCTAGTTCTTGAGTTCTCTAGTTCCCTAGTTCTCTAGTTCTTTAGTTTTCTCTTGTTTTCTAGCTCTCTAGTTCTGTAGTTCTGTAGTTATCTAGTTCTCTAAGTCTCTAGCTCTCTAGTTCTCTAGTTCTCTAGTTCTCTAGCTCTCTAAGTCTCTAGTTCTCTAGCTCTCTAGTCCTCTAGTTCGCTAGTTCGCTAGTTATCCAGTTATCAAGTTCTCTAGTTCTGTAGTTTTCTCTTGTTTTCTAGCTCTCTAGTTCTGTAGTTCTGTAGTTCTCTAGTTCTCTAAGTCTCTAGTTCTCTAGCTCTCTAGTTCTCTAGTTCTACAGTTCTCTAGCTCTCTAGTTCTCTAGTTCTCTAGTTCTCTAGTTCTACAGTTCTCTAGTTCTCTGGTTCTCTAGTTCTCTAGTTCTCTAGTTCTCCTGTTTTCTCTAGCTCTCTAGTTCTCTAGTTCTCTAGTTCTCTAGTTCTATAGTTCTCTAGTTCTTTAGTTCTCTAGTTTTCTCTAGTTCATAATTCTATAATTCTCTAGTTCTATAGTTCTCTAGTTCTCTGGTACAAGCTCTAATTGTTCTAATAGTGTTGTAAAATGTTAACCAGTATGAAGTGATCTAAATGAATGTAAACTTAAAGGGATTTCAGTTCTTTTATTTAAAACACTCATTTTAATAGCTGGTGCTGAAACTGGTTCATTAGGTTGAATTTCTAGGACAGAAACACGGTATACCTACCCTGGAGATATATATTTAGATAATTAACCATTAAGACCAGAATCCCTTCTCTTCTACACACCACTGCACTCCGGTACAATTAGGTAGGAGAAGAGTCAAATAGGAAAGAGACCTCTACTGAACCTTGAGGAACACCCAAATAATCAAAACTGGAGAATTGATGCTTTTAAAACGAATCTAGAGGCTATCCAAACTAATCATTGGAAAAGAAAATATGTCTTTGCCTCAAACTTGACTTTTATATTCGATATATCTATCCAACCTGGTGGTATAAACCTTTGAAATTTTAAACTTAGATTATTTGATCTCACAAAATTCATAATTCAAAATATCAAAGGTCTATACGACATTGGGTTGCAAAGACAGAAAGATTAAAAGATCAGAATTTGTGGCAAACACTCAATTCCTTTGATTCAATTTATTATCATAATACTACTTAAAAACTTTAAAAACCTAATTTGAGATCTTTCGGTCGGTCTGTTTCCCCCCGTCTTAATGAGCAAAATAAAAAGAATAAATTTCGTTTTTGGAACACCATTTATTTTTGTAATGTTATATATATTGCAAAAGTGCGCTGTATTGATTATATAAAAACCAATAACTCCACCCCGTCTATCAATAAGGGAGAAAAACTAGTGATCTGAGCTAAGGCTGGCTGCTGTATTGCCAGAGTAAGAAGAGGAGGAAAAACGTTTGATTGATTGGGTCTGCCATGATGGAACGATTGCAGACTATTTTTAAGAAATTATAAAGTGTCATCCCCAGTTTTGTTTTCAACAATTTGTTTCACGTGCATGCTAACACCGTATTTACTTGTTTTCTAGTATTCAAGTTAAAATTTTATAGCATCTTTGTCTGCAACACTTTTGTCAATACAGTGTGTGTGTGTGTGTCAGTGAATACCGCATGCAAAAAATCCTCGAAACCCAGGTTAGCGCCATTTATCCAACCAGGATGTTCCTATTGATAGGAGAAGGAAAAAGTATCAAAAGTAAACAATGGCAGGAATACAATACTTTAAACAATACAGGGTGTTTCACCTGAGCCAGGAAACCCTGAAATTATCCACACTACTAAAACACTAATGAGAAAACCAAGAACAAAGAGAACTCAGAATTCAACCTCCCGGCTTTATCTGCAACAGTCAGATTTAGGCATCAGAGAAAATTTTGACAGATTAATACCGTCCTACCCCCCCCCCCCCTCCTGGTTTGATGAAAAATCGAAAATATTGCAGGTTTCACGATGTTTTTTAGAGGTTGGGTTTCCTGTCGCTGATTTACTGAAGGTTTAATATGCATTAAACCACCTTAATGGCGGAAAATCAGCTAAACTTTAAACTGTGAAATATGTGGTGTACATTGGACTGTAAAGGTGCAACCGGAGTATTTTCAGGGGGGGGGGGTTAAGATTATTTGTATGAGTTACTAAATGATACGTTTAATAAGGTTTGTCACAGGACACAGAATAAAATTAGAATCATGGAATCTTAGTAAATTCCAAAGGACGGGGCATTGGACTCCAATCCCCTTTCCTAGAGAAACCTGGGGTGGCCTCTGCCCCACAACCTAGTATCCTCCAACTGGCTTCTTTACCAAAATGTTTTTTTTTTTGTATTTAATGCAGACTAACCTTGATGTTTGAAAATTATAATTGCGGAATTTTTTAATCAAAAACATATATTTCTAGACTTTATAAACCTCATATCATGGTTTTCTTGTGGATTGTTGTAAGTTTAACAATTTCAAGTGTAAAAATGTGATCTGAGCTGGGAACTTTAGAATGGTGGATATCGGGATTAATGCTTGATCCATCCTTTTTCTTAATCTCCAGATTAAATATGGCTTGTTCTCCTCTTGTAATTAATCTCCAGATTAATTAACAGATCGGGATTAAGGATATCCCATTCTAAAGTTTTCAGCTCTGAGCTGGGAACTTTAGAATGGGATATCCTTAATCCCGATCAGTTGATTAATTTGGAGATTAATAACAAGAGGAGAACAAGCATGATTTAAGCTGGAGTGTCAAATATAACAAGGAAAATGAAATTGTCTCACATTAGTTGACATATTTTTCAAGATTAAATAAAAAAGTGTAAAAGCAGAAAATAAATAACGTAAACAAATGGACCTTTTTCACTGAAAGATAAGCTCTTTATTTTGAAATTATCACTATTATTAATAATTTTGTCGGACACAATACTGAGTTGACACTTGTGATGTAAGAATACAGCTGTACTGAGAGTGTACAAATACTACGTTGCCATCTATTGTACTTAACAATCTATTTGGATATAATGATTTCTAACATTTTTTCTCTTTGTAATTGTAAATTTTATTTATATTCATAATTTTTTATAATCATAAAACTAATATGAATTGTACAAGTAAAACCTTTGTATGTGCAGTATACAGTACATTAATGTAGCGTACATGAAGTGTACAAGTATAAAAGTACAACACGTACAAGCTTAAATATTGTATGCAGTGCTCCCAACACGTAGATACATCACATCGTGCTGAGAGGATTTGTAGGAATTTAAACCTGCAAAATCCGCGAACCCGACACATTTTGTGTACACCAATTCCAGACCTCAAATAGTAATTTAATGTCCCCTGGTAGGAACCCCTTGATTTTTGCAGGGCACCCCGCAGGGGACTATAATCGTCTTCTCTTCAAATTTAGACATTAAAGCGGTCCACTCTCTCTCATCTTATTATTTTACAGGCTTCAGCTCATTTTTCACTTTTTATGAGTTCATTTTTTAGAATTATCTTTATAGTTCAGTAAAGCTAGTTGATAAATTTTTTTAATATGTTTACCCTTTGAAAAATTTCAAATCAAAATTAAATGCTACAATCTTTAGAAATTTTTTTATCTTTAATGCTTATGTTAAGAAGTGCAACCATTTTTCTACGTACACTATGAAAAAACATAATAAATATTTCGCAGATTTTTTATTTAACATTCTCACATATTATATCACTGCATATATCCTTCCAGCATAAACCATTATTGCATATGTTGTCACTGCATCTATTTTTAATATTTTTTTATAATTTGGGGGAAATATTCCCACAACCTCTATTTTTGGAGGTTTTCAAATATTTTCTCCTTAAACACTGTATTTTGTATGTTTTTGTTATATTTCATAAATAAATAACCACTTACTTATAAAATTCTAATAAATAAATATAATTACTGTTTATAAAATTCCTGTAAATTACATCCCTGTACCGTGAAGTGTGTATACAGGGTTACCCCCAAAGGTTGAGACGTAAATCTCAAAAATATGACAATATGACAATGTTAATTTAAGTCTTCTGCCTTAAAAATTATCTTTTAAGTGGCGTGCAGGGAATTATAAATATAAGAAAGTAGCATAAATTCTGTGCAATCGTCTCTGGAGTCTCATCTTTTGTGGGGAACCCTGTATTTATAGTAAGGCTTGTTAGCTGTTTTATATCCCCCGCTGCGCTATACCGACAAGTCTTCAAGTCCACCAGAACATGACTAGCAAACTTCAAAGATGTTTGTTGACTAAAATCTATTGTTTATTTGGAAAAAGTGAAAAAAGTCAGATTCCCACAATACGTCCCCTCTTTCTCCTACCTTACACGTGATACAATGAAAAAACTTAATGTATAGAAACTAGGCTTCGCTCTCATCTTCTATTTAAACTTTAAACTGTTGTTCAATCTTTGATCATTTTCTCTTCGATGAAAAAATAATACAAAGTTTTGCCAATTTACAAATTTGTTTTCGTGGATTTTCAAAATTTTACGAAAATCTAAATTTTTGGAAACAATTTTATGTAATTCTGAGCATCCATAAACCTTCACTGGGGTCATATGAGGTCCAAAACAAAATTTGGGCCAAATATATCAGTTAAGCTTTTTTGACGTTTATTGAATACAAACAAACAGAAAACAGACAGACAACCAAAGTATACATATACTAGGCCTATAGGACGCTTTGCTCCCATTTTCTATTTCAATTGTGAACATTTTCTTTTTGCGGACATTGTAAAACAATAAAAAAATCCCAGATTTTGTAAAAAAACTTTTGTGTTTTTTAAAAATTGAATGACAATCTAATTTTGTTTGAGGCTAATTTTTGAAATTTTGACCAACCATAAATCTTCCCTGGGGTCATGTGAGGTCCCGTAAAGTATGTAGATAGATAAATATAGAAGAAATTTAGACAATTTAAGAATTTTTCTTCTTCTTCTTCCTCTTATTTGTCTGAACGGGGGCCGTGGGGGGGGGGACCATTTGTATTTTCTAAACTGCAGTTCAAAAGATTTTAACTAGTTGCAATTTTCAGTTTTATTGCTCTCATCTGGTACTAGCATGAAAACGTTTAAACTGAGAGAAAAATTAGCATAATGCAAATTATTATACAAGAAGATAGAAGAGCTCTTAAACGCTTAGTACGTTTAGAAGTAAATTTCCCAGTTTTATTCAGAACAAACAAACACTCATTTTTACAGGCAGGGGTTCCAAGATGGTTCATTTAGAATCTCATTTAGAGTTTTTAGTTTCTAGGTTTTGGGCTCTATAGTTAATAGATTTTGATGTCTATAGTTTCTATTTTCTAGATTTTTATTTCTACAGTTTCTAGATACTAGATTTTGATTTCTATAGTTTCTAGTTTCTAGATTTTGGTTTCTACAGTTTCTAGTTTCTAGATTTTGATTTCTACAGTTTCTAGATACTAGATTTTGATTTCTATAGTTTCTAGTTTCTAGATTTTGGTTTTTATAGTTTCTAGTTTCTAGATTTTGGTTTCTATAGTTTCTAGTTTCTAGATTTTGGTTTCTATAGTTTCTATAGTTTCAAGCTTTAGGTTCTTCGTTGCTAGTGCTTGATACCTTTGTTTATTATGGTTACTATAATTCCTAACTACGGGTTCCAGGTTCCTGATTCCTAGTTCCTGGTTCCTTGATACTATGGAGTGTCTGGTTTTAAAATTTTTATTCATGTTCCTAATTCCCAGTTTTGGTTCCTTGTTCTCAGTTCTTTGTTCCTAATTCACCGTTCTTTGTTTCAAGTTCCTTATTCCTAGTTTTGGGATCAAGGTTTCTAGTTCCTACCTCTTAGATTCTAGTTCCTGGTTCTTAGTGCCGGGTTTCTATAGGTTACTTGTTTGAATTTAATTTCTTTCTTTATGGTTCATAGAGTTTCTAAATTCTAAAATTTCTGGTTCCTGGTTTCTAGCTTCCTGCTTCTGGTTCCTGGTGCTCTGATACTTGGATTCTGGTTTCTTGTTTCTTGTTTCTGATTTCTAGCTTCCTGTTTCTGGTTCCTGGTGCTCTGATACTTGGATTCTGGTTTCTTGTTTCTTGTTTCTTGTTTCTGGTTTCTAGCTTCCTGTTTCTGATTTCTAACTTATTGTTTCTGGTTCCTGCAGTGCTCTGATACTTGAATTCTGGTTTCTGGTTTCTTGTTTCTGGTTTCTAGCTTCCTGTTTCTGGTTCCTGGTGCCCTGATACTTGGATTTTGGTTCCTGGTTTCTGGTTTCTGGTCTCTTGTTCCTAATTCCGAATGTTTAGTTTCTAGCACCAGTTCTAGGTTCCTAAAGTCCTGCGTTCCAGGATCTTTCTTTCCAGCTCCTAATTCTAATTCTTAATTCATTAAACTCACTTTTTCTGGTTCTAAGCCCGCTTCCCCCCTTCTCCACCCCCCCCTCTCCAACCCGGATATAATTAGTATAATGAAGGAGTCCTTTCTTAACTTTATTATGTCTGTAATTATGAACACTAGCAAGAAGTTTACGAATAAAACTTTTATGACATTTCTAAGTGAGAATAAAGAAAAGAGACAAAGAGACAAGGAAGGGAGCAGGGAGCTAGCGATATGTAAGGGAAGGGGGAAAAAAGTTAGGAAGGGTTGAGGAAAGAGAGTTGAAGAAAAAGGGTAGGACGGGAGTAGGGTAGAGGGCTGGACAGTGGAAGAAAAAGTCGTAGAATTAACTGGGACAGGAGAACAAGCCCTTCTTTCCCCTCCCCCCCATCTTTATCTCTTATAATTGAGTATTTTCTTTGCAAAGCTAAACATGCTATGTAAAGATTTGACTAGAAACAAATAGTCGTCTTTGTCGGCATCCGTCCTTAGTGCAGAAAGATACTTCGCTAAATTAGGGGAATTAAACGCGGCTTTCAGCGCGCGTTGTTTCATTTTATGATTTTCAAAATGAAAGTTTTTCAATCTTAGTTTAGAGATAATTTAAAAACATAATCGTTTACCAACGTCTTAAACTTGAGGGAGGGGAGGAAGGCCAACCACATCAATCTCTAGTCCGAACCACATTCTCATCATTTTCTCGTCCGAACCACATCGCGTCCTTTCAATATTATTTTTTTAAGTGTCCGATCCTTGAAAATAAATACTTTTTTTAAAAATATGGCGACGTTAGGGCATATATGAAATATCAAATTTTCCCAATTAAATTTTAGATTTGTGTAAAAATGAAAATGCTTCATTAACGATGTTCTACAAAAAAGCGTCTGTATCTAGGGCCCTTTCTTTCGCGGAAAATGCCGCAAAACATTCTCAAACTCGATGTAAACAATTTTTTGTAATATTTCAGCTGAATTTGGGTTAGAGATATGACTTACAATTTTTATATGATTAAATACTGTTTGAATTCATAGGGTTGTGACAAATTAATTGTAGCAAATGATTTGAATAATATAAATTGAAAATTATTTTTTCTAGAATTTTAAGCATGCGGCAGGCAGTAGTGATCTCTTAGTGGGGACAACAAATCTACCTTATTTGTAAATAAATCAGAAATCAATGATTATTTTGTATGGGTTGAAATGGAAAGATTAAAGACCATGTTCACGTGAATTCTTTGGTATAAATTTTTAATTGTGAAAGTTATCCATTTTGAAGGCAGAAGAGATTCAATTAATTCAAATAATGTTTGACATCATTCTCGTGGATTTGAAGATTCCAAATTCTTGGAAAACTTTATTCTAGTCGTGTTTTATGCCCTAACGTCGCCATATTTTTAAAAAATGTATTTATTTTCAAGGATCGGACACTTAAAAAAATAATATTGAAAGGACGAGGATTTCGATGTGGTTCGGACGAGAAAATTATGAGAATGTGGTTCGGACTAGAGATTGATGTGGTTGGCCTTCCTCCCCTCCTTGAGGCGCTATCAGTTCTTTGTCAATGAAATAGTGATGTATATTTTGAACTTTATTTTCTCAAACGTGTACTATTAGTATTTTTTTTTGTGAATTTGCTGAATTGCAGAATTTCTTTACAGTCATAATCCAAATTAGATACTTATAATATGTCTGAAATATTTTTATTTAAAATATGCATTTCGAGTTTTTGTTACAATAATAACAGAAAACTGTAGAATAGGAAGACGACATAAAAGCAATACTTAAGTGTATTTGAGGTTATTGCGAGGCAACTTGTTATGCTAGTAACTAACAACTCACTTATTAGGTCAAATGGTTCTGTTTACGCATACTCAGTACACACTTGCTGTGTCTTATGTTCATTGGACTATTTAAATTCACAACTTGTGTCCAAAAGTCGGCTTCATCTTCCAAAGTGTTCTGATTCTCACTATATACCGAATTCCTATAAATATTGTATTGACACATGCTTAGTTTTATCTTCCCTCTCTCTCTCCATAGTCCATTGAGTTTATGAGTATCTACCTATCTGAGTTCTCCTCCCAACTCGATATTATCTTGTCATTAAATGATTTAGTTCAATATTTTAGTTTAAGTTTAGGAGCCTAGGAGCCTAAACTATATACTTCGCATCATAAGATATATTTTTTCTTGTTTAAGGCACCTGTCTTTCTGTACACGCCTCCCCCACCACCCAAAATACCTTAACCCCCCCTCCCTAAACATCCCCCTTACCCCACCCCACCGAAAACAATCC
Organism: Eurytemora carolleeae; assembly: GCF_000591075.1. NCBI lineage: Eukaryota > Metazoa > Arthropoda > Copepoda > Calanoida > Temoridae > Eurytemora > Eurytemora carolleeae. The sequence goes on from NW_019396184.1 coordinate 248,544, forward strand.
GGTATTTTTCCATTAAAAATACTAACTATGCCCCAGACACCAGGATTTTCCCCAGTCATTGCAAATAATTCCATGCTATACAAAAATGTTATAACTAAGTTTTAAAGACTTTTTGAGAAAGTTGGTTCCAACAGGGCGGATTAAACGGATACCAATTCTCCTGTATGTTAAACCCTACCCAGAGTCAAGAGGGTTCAGGACAAACCCTGTGGTTTAGCTCCATGTTAGAATATATACTTATTCAAACTTTAATGGATGTAAATTGCCTGGTGGAAATTGATTTTCTTTACAATAATTAGACAGGTCTTGGAATAGACAATAGATAGAGGAATAGATAGGATAGGAAGAGAAATAGATGGGATAGATAGGATAGGGAGCGAAATAGATTGGATAGATACTAGATAGCTAAAGGAATAGATAGGATAGGGAGAGAAATAGATTGGATAGATACTAGATAGCTAGAGGAGTAGAGAGAATAGGGAGAGAAATAGATGGGATAGATACTAGATAGCTAGAGGAATAGTTAGGTAAGGGAGAGAAATAGTTGGGATAGATAGCTAGAGGAATAGATGAAATAAGGAGAGAAGTAGATGGGATAGATAGCTAGAGAAATAGATAGGTTAGGGTGAGAAATAGATGGGATAGATAGCTAGAGGAATAGATGAGAAAGGGAGAGAAATAGATGGGATAGATAGCTAGAGGATTATAAAGGTAAGGGAGAGAAATAGATGGGATAGATAGCTAGAGGAATAGATAGGTAAGGGAGAGAAATAGATGGGATAGATAGCTAGAGGAATAGATAGGTTAGGGAGAGAAATAGATGGGATAGATAGCTAGAGGAATAGATGAGAAATGGAGAGAAATAGATGGGATAGATAGCTAGAGGAATAGATAGGTAAGGGAGAGAAATAGATGGGATAGATAGCTAGAGGAATAGATAGGTAAGGGAGAGAAATAAATGGGATAGATAGCTAGAGGAATAGATAGGTTAGGGAGAGAAATAGATGGGATAGATAGCTAGAGGAATATATAGGTAAGGGAGAGAAATAGATTGGATAGATAGCTAGAGGAATAGATAGGATAGGGAGAGAAATAAATGGAATAGATAGCTAAGGAAAGATGGGATAGATAGCTAGAGGAATATATAGGCAAGGGAGAGAAATAGATGGGATAGATAGCTAAGGAATATATAGGTAAGGGAGAGAAATAGATTGGATAGATAGCTATAGGAATATATAGGTAAGGGAGAGAAATAGATGGGATAGATAGCTAGAGTAATAGATAGGATTGGGAGAGAAATAGATGGGATAGATAGCTAAGGAATATATAGGTAAGGGAGAGAAATAGATTGGATAGATAGCTAGAGGAATATAAAGGTAAGGGAGAGAAATAGATTGGATAGATAGCTAGGGGAATATAAAGGTAAGGGAGAGAAATAGATAGCTAGAGGAATAGAAAGGTTAGGGAGAGAAATAGATGGGATAGATAGCTAGAGGAATATATAGGCAAGGGAGAGAAATAGATGGGATAGATAGCTAAGGAATATATAGGTAAGTGGACGATGAAATAAAAAGCAGTGCAGATTCAAATATGTGTTCTTATTTTTGCAGTAATTGGTAGATACTAAGAACATTTTTTAAAAGGATTTTTTACGTATTCGTCGTGTGATGTTTGCATTGTATTTACACTAAACTAACTCTTTAGATAAAATGTAGATAACCTGTGAAAGTTAAAAATGATAAATTGAAATGTTTAAAATGTTCAGAATCCATTTAAATTGCATTTGTAAAAAATGCAGGTGAACGTCATTTTAAATTATGAATGCAATGTATAAAACTTTCAATCTACCTCCCCCTTCCTCTCATGCCTGTGCCGTTGTGCCCCCCCCCCCTTCTGACAAGAATACTTGAAACAGATTTTTTCAATTTAACATTTCTAAGTTACACGTGGCACGTGGCACATCTTTGACGAAAAATGGAAATTTCAAGTTTAGAAGCAGTTCCTGCTAAAATGTGTCTTACTTTTTTTTTATTCTGCGCATTCAAAAACCACTTTAGTGCCTTAAAGAGAATGTAGTCGTGATTTGAAATGACCCATTCAGTCACGCACCTCTGACCCTTTAGTAAAAGTAAATTCAACCTAAAGTCTTACCACGTCAACCTTGTTGCATCAGCTAGTCCTATTGAGTGTCTGCTTTATTTACCCTATTTCCGGGCAATACAGTACAAACTGGGACCGCAAAGGTTGACCCGGCTTGGAAATTTAAATGTACTATGGCTGCCCGTGAAGTGGCAAGTCCGCTGCATAATGTTCATCTTTAAAGCTTTGTCTGATCAAGAGTTAATATAATGTCCCTGCTGAATGCTGATCTCCTGTAATGATTTCTCTACCAAAGCGACTGACGTATTTCTGCTAAAGATACAATGAGAAATATTATTAAACTCAAACAAATAATTTATCAGAACAAGGTTGAAAATAGTTGGGGAACGCCTCTCTTTGAATAAAGGATCATTTCAAATTTCAACGCCAGATATTTATAGAACCTGTATAAAAGAAATTGAGTCATTGCCACAAACTCAAAATTTCTAATCCTTATAAAAATAATTTGATTTACAGATCTACGACATTTGGACGCAAATATATAGGGTTTTAAAAATCAGAGTTTGTGGCTTATTTTCAATTTCTTTAGCAAGTTATATGTATATCAACCAAAGAGATTACTTGTTCTCTTTCCTTTATAATTTTCTATCTCTGATAATTACAATATCCAAAATTTATAAACAAGATAAAATTGAGGCCACGTAGATTCTGTTGAAACGTGTTTGCAACATTATACTAGATCATGTAATATCAAAGGTTATCTGTAATATTTGTAATTAATCTGAAATTAATTCCTTGATACGTCAGCTGATTACAGATTTGCCGCAAGAAATTTTGAAAATTCTATCTATCTTAATCCCTGCCTTTAAAGCATTGGTTTGGTCCTGGAGATATAACTGTAGATATTATTTAAATCTGAATCATCAACAATTCTTTAACTCTTTTACAAATGTCAGATGACATTAAATCAAAATATCTTATCTGTAGTTTTCATCAGAATCCAGACAGGTCTATATCAGACATAGATTTAACATACTGTCCCAATATACCTTGGTAAATTTTTAATATTACAATGCGCACCACAAAGCTGGAACTTTTATCATTTCATTTTAATAGTGTAAAAACAATACACATGGCACTTCTCTTCAGTACTTTTAACAGTGTGTACATGAAACAAAATACAACTTTTTACGACTCAAAGAAGGGAGGGATTTTATTTTCACTGGAGGGGTTTGAAAAAATGCTTTTTACAATTTAAAACTTTACGCAGGGTGATTTACATTCCACTGGAGGGATTCTGATGTCCTTCCTGGGGGGTTATAATTCCACTGGAGGAATTCAGTTATCTTTCCTAGGGGTTTATAATTCCACTGGAGGGATTCAGATATCCTTCCGAGGGGTTTATAATTCCACTGGAGGTATTCAGATATCCTTCCCGGGGGGTTATAATTCCACTGGAGGGAAATAACTGAATCCCTCCAGTGGAATTATAACCCCCCAGGAAGGACATCTGAACCCCTCCAGTGGAATGTAAATATCACCCTGCGTAAAGTTTTGAATTGTAAAAAGCATTTTTTCAAACCCCTCCAGTGAAAAAGAATTCCCTCCGGTGGTCTCCTGTGGAGTCAAAATCTTACTACGAACTTCCGTGACTCTTTTTGACTCACTTTTTACACTTAACTTTAAAACTGGGTACTTTATAAGAAAACATTTGTATTTGTGTTCAAAATCTTTGTACTTTAAATCATTGTATTTTGTTTCTTTGTCTCTTTTATCTTTGTATTTTAAATCTTTCTATTTTATATCTTTGTATTTATATCTTTGTATTTTATATCTTTGTATCTTAAATCTGTGTATTTTATATCTTTGTATTTTATATCTTTGTCTCTTATATCTTTGTATTTTAAATCTTTCTATTTTATATCTTTGTATTTATATCTTTGTATTTTGTATCTTTGTATTTTATATCTTTGTATTTATATCTTTGTATTTTGTATCTTTGTATTTTAAATCTTTGTATTTTATATCTTTGTATTTTATATCTTTGTATTTTATATCTTTGTCTCTTTTATCTTTGTATTTTAAATCTTTGTGTTTTAAATCTTTGTATTTTATATCTTTGTATTTTATATCTTTGTATTTTATATCTTAGTATGAATCTTCATTTTTCAGCTGGCCTAAGGTTCTATGTGTTCAGTAATTGTGATTAATTTGTGTATTGACCCCACATCTATTCCTCTATACACAAACCAACCGGGTTAAACCGAGTCCCAAAAAAAACACAAGTCTCCAAAAATACGCCACATTATTTTTTTAAACAATGTTTTCAGAGGTTGGTTTTATTCTATAGATGTGTTTATGTGTTAAAAAAAGTGAAATTTTTTTTGATTTTTTTTGTGACACCCCGTGGACACAAACCAAACCCTAGGTATAAATTGCTTCGGGTTTTTGTTCCAAAATTGGATTCGTTCAGACCCTTACCAAGCACCAGGGCATTATAATAATTTTTGCGATTAAATTATGAAAATTAGGTTGTGCAGGTTTACGAAGGGATTGAGGTCATTAGTTCCTCAGAACGAGGCCGAAGAGATCTAGGCAAAATAGAGAATTTAGTATTCGAGAAAGAGAGAGAGGGGGGGCATGCACTACTTCGAGTCTTTAAAGAGAGGGGAATAGAACAAGCTTTTGGAGAGAAAGAGGGGGAAGGAAGTTTTAAGAAAAGGGGCTGAGGGGAAACTCTGTGAGAGAGAGAGAGAAAGGAGAGAGTGAAGTCGAGTATTCTACGGTTGGTTGGGGATGAGGGCAAACATTTAGAAAGATTGGGCGAGGTAGAGATGGGCTTCGTTTAGGTGAATGAACAAAATTTTTCAAAACGAACAGATTTGTTCATGAACGATGGTGTTGTTCAAAAAAAATAAAAGTCGATGAACAAACAAATTGGATCGTTAGGACAAAATAGAAAAGATCATTTAAAAACAAAACAAATACGAACAAATTAAAATCGCTAATGATCGTTCGCATATTAAGGATCAGTCGGACCGTTAATGTACGATTTCTAAATTGTTAGTTTGAACAAACTTGAAAAACGATTGGCTTTTTAATGAACAAACAATTTTTTCGAACGACCTTTAACCCGATCGCCTTTTTACTGAACAAACGATTTTATTTAACGAACGATTTTATTAAACGAACGATTTTACCTAACGAATGATTTCATTGAACGAGCGATTTAATTGAACGATCGTTGAGTTAGAAAAAGAACGAAATAAAGGAAATATGAACAATAATTCGAAAACAAACAAAATAATATTTTTCCCGAACGACAAAAACTAACTATATGGATTGGTTACGAAAGAGGATAAACTAACTATATGGATTGGTCACAAAAGATGAAAAACTAACTATATGGATTGGTTACGAGAAATGAAAAACTAACTATATGGATTGGTTACGAAAGATGAAAAACAAACTATATGGATTGGTTACGAAAGATGAAAAACTAACTATATGGATTGGTTATGAAAGATGAAAAACTAACTTTATGGATTGGTTACGAAAGATGAAAAACTAACTATATGGATAGGTTACGAAAGACGAAAAACTAACTTTATGGATTGGTTACGAAAGATGAAAAACTAACTATATGGATTGGTTACGAAATATGAAAAACTAACTATATGGATAGGTTACGAAAGACGAAAAACTAACTTTATGGATTGGTCACGAAAGATTTAAAACTAACTATATGGATTGGTTACGAAAGATTAAAAACTAACTAAATGGATTGGTTACAAAAGATAAAAAACTAACTATATGGATTGGTTACGAAAGATGAAAAACTAACTATATGGATTGGTTACAAAAGATGAAAAACTAACTATATGGATTGGTTACGAAGGATGAAAAACTAACTATATGGATTGATCACGAAAGATGAAAAACTAACTATATGGATTGGTCACGAAGGACGAAAAACTAACTATATGGATTGGTTACGAAGGATGAAAAACTAACTATATGGATTGGTCACGAAAGATGAAAAACTAACTATATGGATTGGTCACGAAGGATGAAAAACTAACTATATGGATTGGTTACGAAAGATGAAAAACTAGCTATATGGATTGGTTACGAAAGATGAAAAAACTAATACAGAGAGATGCAGGGGCGACTGAAATATCTACAGTTTATCTCAAATCATGTTTTTATGAGAGAATATCGTTGTTCTTTCCTATATTTATTAACTCTCCCTGGATAAATATTTTTAATATATAAGATTATTCAATGTTTTGAAAAACCGGTTTTTTACCGAGTATAATGCAATCAACCTTGGTATATCTAAGTGTGAAATCTTTGAACCCATTTTAAAATATATTTACTTGCTCTTTTAGCCAGGCACAGAGAGTGTACAAAACCCTGAGCGTATAAATGGTTGCAAAATATCAGTTGTCTTGTTCAGTACTAGATAAATCTTAATCTAAATCTGGCTACATTAGGCCTAGTCGACGGTTAAATTTCTGCTGCTGAATATTATTTATTTTATTAGAATGTGAATTAGAACAAGCTTTAAAGTTAAGGTTTGTAGGTTTTCAATGATGGGGTTGAGAAAAATAGTAAGTTTGAGAAAAGATGCTTGTTTTTAAAACAATTATCCCTGTATTTTAGAGAAAAATGCATAATAGTACAAAGAGTACATTTTTTTGGAGAAAAAATCGTATTTTCATTTTCGAAACAGCATCTTTGTTTTAAAGATCATTGATACGAGCTGGCTCCCTATATAACAGCATTTTTTGTTTTTAAGATCATTGATACGACCTGGCTCCCTATATAACAGCATCTTTGTTTTGAAGATCATTGATACGAGCTGGCTCCCTATATAACAGCATTTTTGTTTTTAAGATCATTGATACGACCTGGCATTACAGCATCTTTGATCATTGATACGACCTGGCTCCCTATATAACAGCATCTTTGTTTTGAAGATCATTGATACGAGCTGGCTCCCTATATAACATCATCTTTGTTTTTAAGATCATTGATACGACCTGGCTCCCTATATAACAGCTCAGGGTACAAATAACCTACAGCACGCGATCCAAGTCAACATTGATCAACAAGATTTATGTGTTAAAGGATTTGTTTTTTCTCCGGGTACTTAGTTCAGCTTACAGTGCTTTACCTAAGCCTTAGAGTCCGTAAAACATTTGGTTGAAAGCGTAAAAAAATGTACATTTTATAGTTCTATAAAAATCGTTTTCAATAAGTTATTTATTTAAGATAATTTAGTTTCTAATGGTTTAATGTTTATTAACTCATATATAAAGAAATTAATTATTTACGAACACAAAATACCTTTATCTTTGCACCATGATGGCACCATGATGGCAAACATAGATTATTTGATCTGATACAATGTATAAGTTGAAATATCAAAATTCTGCGACAATTGGTTGCAAAGATATAGGGATAGAAAATTAGAGTTTGTGGCAAAGACTCAAATCCTTCAATACAATTCTTAGTGTCCATGCTTGAAGTAAAGTATAAATTGTTAGAAACAAATAAAAATAATTCTTTTTTTTAAGGGGGGGGGGGTCAACTTCTCCCGGAAAGTATATAAAGGCCAGGTTGAGACTCAGACGGATAAATGAAACCAACTACAACAGGGACGGATAAATGAAACCAACTACAACAGGGACGGATAAATGAAACCAACTACACCAGGGACGGATAAATGAAACCAACTACACCAGGGACGGATAAATGAAACCAACTACACCAGGGACGGATAAATGAAACCAACTACACCAGGGACGGATAAATGAAACAGACTATAACAGGGACGGATTAATGAAACCAACTACAACAGACATTGATACATGAAACCAACTACACCAGGGACGGATGAATGAAACCAACTTTACCAGGGACGGATGAATGAAACCAACTACACCTGGGACGGATGAATTGAACCATCTGAACCAGGGACGGATGAATTGAACCAACTGAACCAGGGACGGATCAGTGGAACCAACTGAACCAAGGACGGATGAATTGAACCAACTAAACCTAGGACGAATGAATTGAACCAACTGAACCTAGGACGGATGAATGGAACCAACTGAACCTAGAACGGATGAATGGAACCAACTGAACCTCGGTCGGATGAACTCAACCAACTGAACATAGGATGGATGAATTGAACCAAATGAACCCGGGACAGATGAAAGAATCCAACTGAACCTAGAACAGATCAATGAAACCAATTGAACCTTTATACGACGGATTAATGCGTCCAGCTGAAACTGGGACGAATAAATGAGACTATCGGAACCTGGAACATGTAAATGAGACTATCTGAACCTATGATGGATAGATGAGACTATCCTAAATTGGGACGGATAAATGAGACTATCTGAACCTGGGACGGATAAATGAGACTATCTAAGACCGAATTTAAAGAATTTAAGTCGCGGTTTAAATTTCAGCCGCGGCTCAAATTTGGTTGGTTCCTCTTAAATTTGTATTCAATTTTTCAAGATTTAAGTCGGCGCTCAATTGAAACCAGTTTTTTTGGGGATTTTAGATGAGGCTTAAATTCATTAAATTTGGACACTGAACCTGGGACGGATAAATGAGACTATCTAAACCTGGGACGGATAAATGAGACTATTTGAACCTGGAACGAATAAATGAGACTATCTGACCCTGGGACGGATAAATGAGACTATCTGAACCTGGGACGGATAAATGAGACTATCTGAACCTGGGAGGGATAAATGAGACTATCTAAACCTGGGACGGATAAATGAGAATATCTGAACCTGGGACGGATAAATGAGACTATCCGAACCTGGGACGGATAAACGAGACTTTTTGAACCTGGGACGGATAAATGAGACGATCTGAACCTGGGACGGATAAATGAGACTATCTGAACCTGGGACGGATAAATGAGACTTTCTGAACCTGGGACGGATAAATGAGACGATCTGAACCTGGGACGGATAAATGAGACTATCTGAACCTGGGACAGATAAATATGAGACTATCTGAACCTGGGACGGATATATGAGACTATCTGAACCTCGAACGGATAAATGAGACTATATGAACCTATGATGAATGAACGAAAACGGCTGAACCTAGGATTGCAAAATCTGCCAAATAATGAGATTTGAAGCTAATCAGGAGAAGAGGATGGTTTGATTGGCGTCTGGAAGGTTTAATTACACGGTTTGAGTTGCTTCGGGTCCTGCAGATAATATTGTCTCAAGTTCACCTAATAGTGTCAGGACGGATTATTAGATTATTACTCCGGGTTTATATATTCTCAGAGAGACTGCACTGGAATGAATATGCAAACCTTGTGTTATTCATCTTCTGTGGAGAAATCCCAGAGGCGATCCTGAAGTATTTAGCGAACCCAAAACTGTAATTATTCTAGACATGGTGAGCGATGATTGAAAATATTTAGGTTAGGCCCCCCCCCTCCCCCATCTCTCTACTAGTTATTCTGGTCGGGAAAGATTAATTATATCTTAAATATTCTCTTAACTAGGGTTTTTATTTTCTTCGGAAATCTTGTAAAGTTTTGAAACATTTTGATATATTTGAAATATCTAAATTTGATTTCTTGAAAATTAAACTACCAAAATATTTTACCAAAGAGATTTTTAAGCGTCAAAAAGATAGGAACGGATTTGTAATAACATTTTTAAAGAATAACAAAACAGAAAAAATTGCAATCTCTATTTGTATCCCTCATTAACTCGGATAGACAAATGAATCATTGTATAATAACATGCATGCGGTGATTGGTCTGTTTGATAATGTTTGGGTCTGGTTTTGTTTGATAATGTTTGGGTCTGGTTTGGTTTTTAATGTTTGGGTTTGGTTTGGTTTGATAATTTTTGGGTTTGTTTTGTTTTTTTGATGTTTGGATCTGGTTTTGTTTGATAATTTTTGGGTCTGGCTTAGTTTGATAGTGTTCGGGTTTGGTTTAGTTTTTTTAATGTTTGGGTCTGGTTTTTTTTTTAATGTTTGGATCTGGTTCTGTTTGATAGTGTTGGGGTTTGGTTTGGTTTGATAATGTTCTGGTTTGGTTTGGTTTGATAATGTTTGGGTTTGGTTTGGTTTGATAATGCTTGGGTTTGGTTTGGTTTGATAATGTTTGGGTTTGGTTTGGTTTGATAATGTTTGGGTTTGGGTTGGTTTGATAATGCTTGAGTTTGGTTTGGCTTGATAATGTTTGGGTTTGGTTTGGTTTGATAATAGAGGGATGTATTGAAGATAAGCCCAAGTTTCAATAAAATCAGGGAGGAAGGGGAGGGAGGGTGGAAGGGAAGGGTGGAAGGGTAGGGTGGAAGAGTAGGGTGGAAGGGAAGGGTGGAATGGTAGGGTGGAAGAGTAGGGTGGAAGGGTAGGGTGGAAGGGAAGGGTGGAAGGGAAGGGTGGAAGGGTAGGGTGGTAGGGAAGGAAGGATGTATTAAAGATAATTCCAAGTTTGGATGGAAGAAGGAGATATAAGATGAATGAATCAGAAAGTAGAATGGGTCAGGAATGGTTCCAGGGTATATCAGGGTATATCGGATAAACTGATCATTTTAAACAGGATTCAAACTGGACCTAGAGATAATTCAACCCATATCAGGGATAATATATGAGACAGAACAGACGGAAAATAAGAAGGAGAAGTAGGAGAATTAAGATAAAAGGTGAACGAGAGAGGTGCAGATGGAGAAGTAGGATAAAGAGGAGAAGGAGATGAAAAGGGAGAAAGAGGAGAAGAAGGGAAATAAGGAGAAAGAGAGGAAAGCGTAGAAAGACAGGAAAGTGGAGAAGGAGAAGAATAGGAGGAGAAGGTAAATGAGACGAAGGAGAGAAAAGAGAAGAAGGAGTGGAAAAAAGACTAACTAAGCAAACAAAGTAAGAGAGAAGTAGAAAAAAGGAAAAAAAGTATGAGAAGGGTGAAAAGGATCTGAAGAGCAAAATACTTGCAGAAATGATGAAGAAAAGAAGGAGGAAGAGGAAAAGGAGGAAAAGGAGAAGGAGGAGAGAAGTATAATAGAAATAGTATGAGAACGGACGAGAAGGTATATGAGAAGGAGAAAGAGGAGGAGAAGAAGGAGAAGAAGGAAGAAAAGACGGAGAAACAGGAGAAGGAATAAGAGGAGAAGGAGAAATAAGAGAAGGAGTAGAATGTAAATGATGGAAGAACGAAAAGAAAGGGTTGAATGTAGGGTTGGTTTTGGGATGGGGGANATGTGAAAGGTTCACACTGAACTATCATTATAATAAAGTATATAAGTAACAAAGGTATGAAACGACTGTAACATGAATTGTCTTGACATGGTATTGAAAGGTTAAAGGTTTCTAAACATTATGGTGATGCTAGTCTCATAGACACGATCTAAACCTCACGTCACATGACTTTATTTACTCAGATCCAAACCAAACCCTGATTACATAACTTTATATACTCAGATCCAAACCAAACCCTGGTCTCATGAATTTATTTACTCAGATAAAAACCAAATCTTTGTATACTCCGATCCAAACCAAACCTTGATAACATGACTTTGCATACTCAGATCCAAACCAAACTCTGGTCACATGACTTTATATACTCAGATCCAAACCAAACCCTTGTTACATGACTATACATTAATACTAGAATCCAAACCAAACCTTGATCACATGACTTAATATACCCCGATCCAAACCAAACTCTCATCATATGACTTTATACACTCCAATCCAAAACAAATTTGGTCACATGACTTAGATTCAAACCAACCCCTGGTCACGGGACTTCCAAACCAAACCTTAAATATTTTCCATCACTAGTTGATCACCGTGCATACATATTCTTTAAAATAAGGTAGGTTTGGTGGATGCTGACAGGTTCTAATGAAAAATTGAATTGTATAATGAACCGATCAACCCCCAGAATTTTCACTTCGCTTAACAATAGATTCCTGACTACCTTAAAAACAACAGCCAATCAATATTAACAATCACCATCAGCATCAGAAACAACATCAAAATTAGCATCAGCTTCAACGCCAGCTTTTACGTATACATCTGCATTCTACATCAACATCAACCTCAACCTCAACATCAACATCAACATCAACATCAACATCAACATCAACATCAACATAAACATCAACATCAACATCAACATCAACATCAACATCAACATCAACATCAACATCAACATCAACATCAACATCAACATCAACATCAGCATCAACATCAGCATCAACATCAGCATCAACATCAACATCAACATCAACATCAACATCAACATCAACATAAGCATCAACATACATATATACATCAACATCAGCATCAACATCAACTTCAAGATCAATATCTTAATCGACATCTACAAGAGCATCAACATAATCTATAACATTAAACTTCTCCAGTATTTCCTCTGTATTTACTAGACCTTATGGATAAATTTCCATACTGTTTCCTCTGTATTTACTAGACCCTATGGATAAACTTCTCTACTGTTTCCTCTGTGTTTTACTAGACTCTATGGATAAACTTCTCTAGTGTTTCCTCTGTATTTACTAGACTCTATGGATAAACTTCTCTACTGTTTCCTCTGTGTTTTACTATACTCTATGGATAAACTACTCTAGTGTTTCCTCTGTGTTTTACTAGACTCTATGGATAAACTACTCTAGTGTTTCCTCTGTATTTACTAGACTCTATGGATAAACTTCTCTTGTGTTTCCTCTGTATTTACTATACTCTATGGATAAACTTCTCTATTGTGTTCTCTGTGTTTTACTAGAACTTATGGATAAACTTCTCTAGTGTTTCCTCTGTGTTTTACTAGACTCTATGGATAAACTTCTCTATTGTTTCCTCTGTATTTACTAGACTCTATGGATACACTTCTCTATTGTTTCCTCTGTATTTACTAGACTCTATGGATAAACTTCTCTAGTGTTTCCTCTGTGTTTACTAGACTCTATTTATTTTATTCTTTAGTGTTTCCTCTGTGTTTTACCAGACTCTATGGATAAACTTGGCTTGTGTTTCCTCTGTGTTTTACCAGACTCTATGGATAAACTGTTCTACTGCTCCTACTGCTATAAGACCGCTGGTTGATATCTGCTGTATGGATGTCTACCCAAATACTAAATCTTTATGTTAGAATAAAATTATAAAATATGAATAATAAACATTTATGAGAAGATATAAATGAATAGATGGATTCTAACATGGAGAAGATAAACCTGGAGTAGAACCCTGATCCTAAACCTACTCAGAACCCACCCAACCCTAGTTCTCTGATTCTGTATAAGTACCCTGATTCTGAACCTACCTGGAGACCGACCTAATCCAATTTACACGTGTTCTCTTGGGGACAATAAACCAAAAAGAGAACCCTGATCTTAAACCTACCCGGTACCCAACCCAACCCTAGTTCTCAATACCAGATGAACCTGGAGTAGTACCCTGATCCGTGAACCTGCTAAGAACCCGCCCAACCCTGGTTCTCTGGGGACGATAGTTTTGGAGAAGATACCCTTATTCTGAACATACCTGGAGTCTGAACCAACTCTAATGCTGACCCTTCCCGGAACCACCCAATACGCAGTTCTTTGGGGGACGATAAACCTGGATCCAAGTAGGGCCTTGATCCTAAACCTACCCGGAACCCAACCCAACCCTAATTCTCCGTATCAGAAAAACCTAAATCCAAGTAGGGCCCTGATCCTAAACCTACCCGGAACCCAAACCAACCCTAGTGTCAGATAAACCTGGATCCAAGTAGGACCTTGATCATAAACCTACCCGTTACCCAACCCAACCCAACCCTAGTTCTCTGTATCAGATAAACCTGAATCCAAGTAGGACCCTGATCCTAAACCTACCCGGAACCCAACCCAACCCTAGTTCTCTACGGGGAAACCGTCGTAAAATTGAGTTTTATGTTTAGAAACTTGTTCCTAGGACCTGTAATATATTCAGGGATATTCAATGAATAGAAAACTTTAAATTTTAATACGTCATTAAATCATATTTCCGTGTCGGAGTAGTCACTCATAGTTATATTGAGGTCTGGAACAGGGTGTTTCAGATATTCAGGTTTAGGTTTAGTACAGGGTGTTTCAGATATCCAGGTTTAGGTCTAGTGCAGGGTGTTTCAGATATCCAGGTTTAGGTCTAGTACAGGGTGTTTCAGATAACCAGGTTTAGGTCTAGTGCAGGGTGTTTCAGCTATCCAGGTTTAGGTCTAGTACAGGATGTTTCAGCTATCCAGGTTTAGTTCTAATGCAGGGTGTTTCACCTATCCAGGTTTAGGTCTAGTACAGGATGTTTCAGCTATCCAGGTTTAGGTCTAGTACAGGATGTTTCAGATATCCAGGTTTAGGTCTAGTACAGGGTGTTTCAGATATCCAGGTTTAGGTCTAGTACAGGGTGTTTTAGATATCCAGGTTTAGGTCTAGTACAGGGTGTTTCAGATATCCAGGTTTAGGTCTAGTACAGGGTGTTTCAGATATCCAGGTTTAGTTCTAGTACAGGAAGTGTTACGCGAGCCATGCTCCGTGTGTAAAGTCTACTTGTCACCCCTAAGTATTTCTGAGTTCTCCCTGAAGATCTGTACAGAACGTATTGTGAAAGAACTAGTTTAGGAACTGTTTACAGACTGACTACGCAGGCGCAAGATTTCTCGCGGAGGAGTGAATAGTTTTATATCATTAGAATGGAGATATCGTTCCACCTGTAAAGGGTAACCTCACAAATTTTGATAAACAATCTTTAAAACGAGCAGATTAAAATCCTCGACCAAAAAAATTAAAATGCTTTCTGCAAATCATGTAAAATCTTGTCTTTTCTCTACAAAATGATTTGTTTCTATGTATCTATGTAAATATATTTGTTACTTCAAATAATTGTCAGAAAAGATTAACCGATTGTGCCCAAATTTTTGTGGCAACTTAAATGACCCCAGGGAAGGTCTATGACAAGTTGATAATGTCAAATTTTAGGATTTTTTAAAAAACATTAGAAAAATCCGCAAAACTGTTTGTTCATAGGAGTATGATAACAATATGGCGGTTTTAAAATCAACACATGACCAGTTAAAGGCTGAAAATGTTACTAGATGAGGGGTGCGAAACGCGTGAAAAGCCAAGTAACTATTCATTGTAGCTGAATGGTCCAAATTGTTTTTGTAGAACTTTCAAATGAAAAAGCGTACATAATTTATCCTAGTTTCGTGGGTTTTAAGAGCTCAAAGCGCGAATACAGGAATAATTTAAGAATTCTATGATTTCACCCGTTTAAGCAGCTTTCATCATTTGGTTTACAACATTTTTACAACCTTGTCGGTCGGCGTTACATCGCATATTCACGAAACCAGCATAAATTGCATTTTCTTAAGAATATTTCCGCGCTCGTAGAACTGCAGGTCTGCACGTAAAACGCGCGTAATTACAGTAGAATTTAGCCTAAAAAGAGGGCTTAGCGTCACGGAGACGGGCAAGGGGGTTTGAGCCCCATGTTTTACATCTATAAAACAAATTGACCAGGACTAGTTCAACATATCTTTATGCAGTGTAATAAGTCTAAATTCAATTCTTTTAACTAGAAAATGACAGAGGAACAGAATCCTTAAAATACCGATTTGCAGCACGAACTGAGACTTCAACCATATAATGGTTTTCAGTAGAGAAGGACAGAATTGAAAAAGAAGAATATGAAAACCTAAATTACAGTAGAATAGAAAGGATAGAATGAATTTAGAATGAAATCAAGAAGATGAAAGGGAAAAAGAATAGATAAAGCTTATATGATAGAAAAGAAGAAAATATGAATAAACACACACAAAAAAAAGGCTAGGATAGAAAAGAGAAGGAGAGTAAGGTTAGGAGAAGGAAGGAAAGGAAAGTAAGGTTAGGAGAAGGAAGGAAATGAGAGTAAGGTTACGAGAAGGAAGGAAAGGAGAGTAAGGTTAGGAGAAGGAAGGAAAGAAGAGAAAGGTTAGGAGAAGGAAGGAAAGAAGAGTAAGGTTAGGAGAAGGAAGAAGAAGGAAGGAAAGGAGAGAAAGGTTAGGAGAAGGAACGAAAGGAGAGTAAGGTTAGGAGAAGGAAGGAAAGGAGAGAAAGGTTAGGAGAAGGAAGGAAAGGAGAGTAAGGTTAGGAGAAGGAAGGAAAGAAGAGTAAGGTTTGGAGAAGGAAGGAAAGAAGAGTAAGGTTAAGAGAAGGAAGGAAAGGAGAGTAAGGTTAGGAGAAGGAAGAAAAGAAAAGTAAGGTTAGGACAAGGAAGGAAAGGAGAGTAAGGTTTGGAGAAGGAAGGAAATGAGAGTAAGGTTAGGAGAAGGAAGGAAAGGAGAGTAAGGTTAGGAGAAGGAAGGAAAGGAGAGAAAGGTTAGGAGAAGGAAGGAAATGAGAGTAAGGTTAGGAGAAGGAAGGAAAGGAGAGTAAGGTTAGGAGAAGAAAGGAAAGAAGAGTAAGGTTAGGAGAAGGAAGGAAATGAGAGTAAGGTTAGGAGAAGGAAGGAAAGGAGAGTAAGGTTAGGAGAAGGAAGAAAAGAAAAGTAAGGTTAGGAGAAGGAAGGAAATGAGAGTAAGGTTAGGAGAAGTAAGGAAATGAGAGTAAGGTTAGGAGAAGGAAGGAAATGAGAGTAAGGTTAGGAGAATTAAAGAAAGGAGAGAAAGGTTTGGAGAATTAAGGAAGGAACGGATGAATAAAAGAGAGAAAAATGACAGGGAAAGATGAATTAAAAAAAGAAAGAATGTAAGAAGGACAGGGAATGGTGCATTAAAAGAAAGGTAAGGGGAGAATAGAGGGAGTAACAGAAAGACTGAATGATTAGAGAAAAATCTGAGATTGAAGAACTGATTGAACTAGTTTTAGAAGAGAAGGAGAAGAAAGAAACAGAAAAGAACGGAAGGACGGATTAAACAAATTAAAAAAAGAACCGTTGCAACGAATGCAAAGTGCAAGGAGAGGGGAGGGGGGGGGGGAAGATCCCGACATGCAACAAGTCACAATTTTAATATCTTGACTAAAACTAATATCTTAATTTCACTGGAGCAGAAAAATTTGCTATATTTAATTTCATTTTTTATCCCGAAGTAAATTATACTTCGCTAAGGTGTGACACGGTTTTGCACATGCAATAATATTAGCACAGTAGAACATAAGAGGGACTGTAGACTCTTCATTCATAAAGTGGAATATCAGATTTACAACCGTACCCTTAAGTGCATGTGACAAGTCCCATTTGCTCTTTGAAAATGAATTTCTTGTGGTTGCGACTTTCGCATTTCTTCTTCAGAAACAATGGATGAAATTGTCAGATTAAAACACAACTGAGATATCTTATTTTATTGATTAAGTATTAGGGTTAAAGGGTTATGTGGAGTCAATGTTATAATGCAAGGAAAGTTAATTGCTGTCGCATATACTCTGCGTACATATTGAAACCAGTTCTCTCTGGGCGGAATTTGTAAACAAGAATAGATGCACCAGTGTTCGTTTAGTATCCGAGGAGGTTAAAAGCATTAAATTTTGATAATTTTGATAATTCACATAATAATTTCCTATAACCAGAATATTTCATTGATTTTTTTTATGTGGAAGATGGATCCCATGTCAGGCTTCGACATCCGTCTTGAGCATTCATTAGCGCCCAGTGACAGTACACTGCAGTACAAAAGATGTGTACACTTCTGAAATAAATCCTTGTGTGGAGCGGGCATTTCTTTCTTTCAATGGAAATTGCAACCTTGAAAATAATGGTTTAAAACTATCGATTTTTTATCAGAATTATCAGAATGAAACACTTTTAAACCTTGAAAAACGACAATATCTTCCACATTATTGATAAGATAAAGTTTTCAAGGGTACCTTTGTGAATTGGGCATTGTAATTTTCGCATGGAGGGTCACTTGAAATTACGCGTACACTTCCTTTAAAGAATAAAAGATATCTCCTCCTCCCGTCAATTAAAGAATGATTGGATTATGAACTGCGCCATCTTTCTTTTGGAAATATTTGGTAAATTATGTCGTACATTGTTAATATAGCGTAAATACGTAAATCCTGTATTGCGATTAACCCATTCAATGTACGTAGATATATATATAACTCTGTCATATACCCATATTGTGATTGTTTAACTACATTATATATAACAGCGCATAATTTGTAATTACGCTGTTAATACCCAATTTTAATCTGAACTAAGAAATAAACCTGAGTTTATAGAGTAACTCTGTACTGTTTATAGAGTAACTCTGTACTGTTTATAGAGTAACTCTGTACTGTTTACTTCGGAAGAGTAATCCTGTCTGTTTTGCTAAACAGGTTGGATCGTCCCTGTTAATTTGGGATCGATGTATAGCTTGTTTGATAGCTAGGCTTGTGTACCTGTGTGGCATTTAGAGCACTTTATTAATAGCTTGTTTGATAGCTAGGCTTGTGTACCTGTGTGGCATGTAGAGCACTTTATTAATAGCTTATTTGATAGCTAGGCTTGTGTCCCTGTGTGGCATTTAGAGCACTTTATTAATAGCTTATTTGATAGCTACGCTTGTGTCCCTGTGTGGCATTTAAAGCCTGGATTAGTAGCTTGGTTTGATAGCAGCTGGGATCCCGGGATTATAACCGTGTGGATCGCGTCCTGGTTTAGTTTGATAGCGGACGAGTTGTATCTGTATAGATACGTTTCGGTAACTTTTTATGGAGTAGGTGTTTATTACAGGTCTCCATTTTTAAGCTTTAATATTGTCAAGTTTACAGACGGGGGAGGGCATGGAACATATCCTCCCCCCATAATTTTATAAAAAGGGAGGCATCTAACCAGTATCCCCCTCCCCTTATAATTTTACTGAAGGGGGACATTTAACACATCCCCCCCCATCATTTGCATAAAATTCAGACATTCTAAAATGCGTGATTTTCTTTGACTTTTCTTCTTTTTTATTATCGCATATTTTGGCAATTTCAGATGATATCAATAAAGTTTAAAGAAGAGATTTATTTAAAAAATACAATTCGGGAAATTTAGCTCGCATAACAGACAAAATGTATGTTAGCAGAGGATGGAACTGTTGTGTGCATATCTTTTATTTCGATATCAAACGTGGGAACTTTTAAATTCGAGGATAAATGCTTAATCTATAAATTAAAGTTTTTCCCTGGCAGAAGAGGAATTAATCAATATACGTGTAGATAATATGGAGATCAATGCTCAACCCCGAGATTTACAATACAATGTACAGAGTCTAAAACTAAAGAATGCGCGAATTTTAAGTTCGAGGTTAAAAGTTCTGTAAAATAATGAATAGCTACTTAAATATTAAACTTTCTCAATTTTAAATTTGAATTTCCCGGGAAAATCTGAACCAATCAGAGAAAAGGATTTACGGAGAATATTACATAACCATCGCTGATCAGCTGATCACGTAACCGAAAACAAAACATATTTCGAGTTACAACCGTATTTTGGGTTTACATGCAAAAATATTTAACCTCACGGTTAAAGTTCAGGTTTAAATTAAGTCAGAAGTGGCATTTAACCATGAACTTAAAATTTAAGTCAAAACTTTTTGTTCTTCAGTTTTAGACTCTGATCACCAATGTCACCACACATTACAAAAATATAGAAACAATCTCTTAATCCCAGGGTATTTTGTATGTTTTAAGTTTTGATTAAATACCGCGTGTTCTATCTGTATAATTTGTAATCGTAAAATATGATTATGACGAGTTCTGACTTGGTAGATTTTGGGGGGGTCTGTGCTAATTATACCGCGGTCAATTATGCTGCTCATTAATTATTTGCTCGTGAGGTTCGCCTGCCCTCAGCTGACCTTCATTAAAACAATTGTTTTCCAACCAGATGATAACCGTGAATATTATAACAATAAATTAAATTGAGATTTTTCAAGAACGTTGGATTTTTTAATGTGAGTTAGCTGGGTGGGTTTGTGCCTGCCTATACTAGGAAATTCACAAATTTTTAAGGTTTAGAGCGCAAAACAGTTCTTACGGTAGAATTAAATTGTCACATTATTTCAAGTACAATTGTGAATTTTTTATTGCCTTCGACAATTATTCCAAGAAATCCGACAATTCATGTTCTAGGAATCCCAACCGCGTGAGTACAGTTGTTTAGTCGCCATTTTAAAAAAGTATGAAAATTGCGGGATTTCTCTAAAATCTGCAAAACCAGAATACGACCAAGAGATATATTGGGTTTAGGTGACATTTACACTGCCAAAAAATTATATCTTAAATGCACTTCCATGCCTTTCAAGAGACCCGTTTCTATTGTAAAATTGGCTTTTACAGCCATGTAAAATCTAAATATAGTGCATTTTGGACCTGTTTAGAGGGACAGGGTTTTAAAGCAAATGCAAGATTTGTATCAGCATATATTGCGGACTCGTGCATTAAAGGAGAGGGACTATATCTGTGCCTGGTTTACTCGGAGACAATAATCACGAAGTAATCTACCAAAAAATTAGTTTCCGCCATGTTTGTTTTCAAAACTGAAGGATGACAGTTCAATATCATTTTTAGCAAGCTGTGAGTGGAGGACAACTTTAATTTTAATTCTAGTTAATATTGTGGAGTCAAAAGTAATATTTCTAAACATAACCCTTAATATTAAGAGATTAAGGGGGAAAGGACAAGGATAAGGATAAGGATAAGGATAAGGATAAGGATAAGGATAAGGATAAGGATGAGGATAAGGATAAGGATAAGGATAAGGATAAGGATAAGGATAAGGATAAGGATAAGGATAAGGATAAGAATAAGGATAAGGAAAAGGATTTTAAAATGAGTAATCAGCAGCAGCAGACGGTAAGTTTTCGAAGCAAAGTGATTCCTATATTTAGCAATATTTATTACTGCAAAACCATTTTAATCCGAGAGCACAGTTTAATAATAATCTGACAACCCTTAGCGATAAATCCTTCCCTGTCAATTTACATGTGGATTCATTTTATTTATGATTTATTGGTTTTTAAGAACTCATCTCAAACTTTATTTTTCTAATCATGCTGGATCAAATAGTTTAAGCTTAAAACATAATTATGCAATTTAAAAAATAGAATTTTCTGTCCTGTACAAACCTTGATTTTTAATTTCTTTATCTTTGCAACCCGATGTCATAAACCTTTGATATTTCAAACTATAAATTCTGTTAAATCAAATTGTCTAAGTTAGAAATATCAAAGGTGCACACTATCAGGGTGCAAAGATCTTATTTCCTTTAGGATATTTTTTAACAAAATGATTACTTTATACAAGAGAAAAATAATGAAAAATTATTAAACTGAAATATTTCTAATGCTATATTTCATATTTAATTAATACAATGGTTCTGTTTTAATAATTTTTAAAAATCATTTATTCTTTATGTTCCATATATCCTTCCTTCCTCAGGT
Organism: Eurytemora carolleeae; assembly: GCF_000591075.1. NCBI lineage: Eukaryota > Metazoa > Arthropoda > Copepoda > Calanoida > Temoridae > Eurytemora > Eurytemora carolleeae. The sequence continues at coordinate 270,079 of NW_019396184.1, forward strand.
CTCAGGTCTTTAACTTAGGGCTTGACACTGTCAGCGGGGGGAACAATCGTTTTTGTAACGAACAAAATTTCCCATTAACGGCCACATCGGTCGGAAAAGTTAAAGAACAAATTTAAAATCGTCCAATAAGAAACTGGTACAATGGTACATTAATGAACGTAGAAAAAAAAACAATATTTGATAAAAAAACGCTTTTTATTAACTTGCTGACGATATTAACTTGTTTTAAAATCAAAGAATGAAAAACTAATCCCATTCGTGACCAAAAGGTGAAAATCTTAGGCAATCAGAACGAAAATCTTAGAAAGTAACGATTTTAAAATGAACAAATGTAGAATTAAAACAATTATTAACGGACGGGTTTCAAAAATGAATAACGTTCTCAGTCCTATATTTGAACCATACTCTAGTTGTCTGGTCACATAGATCTCTTGTTCTACCTTAAACCTTTATTAAAAACTACAGTAATTAACTAGCGGGTTGATTTATATCCTCCCCATTACAGGGAAATACGTCATGCTTTTCCTTTCTCATTATCCACATTTTTTCCAGCCCCGCAATTAAACAATAAAACCTTCCCCCAACCTCTCCATGCCCCCCCTTCTCCATGCCCCCCCCCTTCTCCATACCCCCCCTTCTCCGACAGGAAATCAAGTTTTGTCAAAATGTGCGACAATTTGTTCGTTCTTTTTTCGGTGGTAAAAAAGGATTACATTTGTAATACAGGATACAGTTTTATGATTTGTAGCGCTAAATCATGCCATGTTTCGTTGAATCTAAAGGAAATGAGTCTTTGCCACAAACTCTGATTTTCTAATCCCTATATCTTTGTATTCCAACGTCGTAAACCTTTGACATTTCAAACCATGACTTTTGTTAGATCAAATAATATAAGTTTGAAATAGTTTATGACATTGGGTTCCAAAGATAATGTGATTAGAAAATCAGAGTTTGTGGCAAAGACTCAATTCCTCTAGACTGTAAATATGTTACTTTGAAAAGGTTTCATCTGAAAATTCAATTGATTACAAAGGAACTGATTGCTCGTCTCTAATCCCTAAATCTTTTAAATCTGAGTAATCAATTCTTTAGATGTCTTTTTTTTATTAGTCACGTAGTCTAATTAAGTAGTTTTAAATTACAGAAAATTCGAAAATTTAATTTCAAAAAGATAATTGTGAAAATTGTGTTGTGTCAAAAAATGTAAAAATCTATCACGCTTTAATTTAAACAACTGCAGTATGCATATTATTAAAAGCATGAATTATAATTTAAAAAAACTTTTACTTGAATTAGGGGCAAGGAGCCCCCCCCCCTTAAAAAAAAGATGTTTCAAAGGAGTATCCCTGTATTTTGAAATATCAAAAAAGTGTAAGCCCTCACCCCTTGGAAAACTGCTGTATACGCCCCTGACTTTTTTTATTTCTTTTTTGACCGGTGCACATAGTCGGCCATGCAATAAGACCGACGTAGAAACATCTTGACATGGTTTCCCATACTTTAATCTCAAAATAATTCTAGTCTCAATTCTAAAGGGACTGTTAATTGTAATTTAAAGGGACTGTTAATCGTAATTTAAAGCGACTGTTAATCGTAATTTAAAGGGACTGTTAAACGTAATTTAAAAGGACTGTTAAACGTAATTTAAAGATTTGCGGTTCACGCACCCTTTATATATTTATCTGAAAAATGCTGATGAAGATGGTATTGTTTAAAAAAAGAGACGCGGAGTTCTGAAAAAAAAACTTATCTTCAAAAATATCTACGCTCCCAAACCGAGATTTCGTTTCCATCTTTGATACAGAGATCACTTTAAAATAACATTGAACAATCTATGAAAATGATCTTGACATATTTTCTCAGGTTTTGTAGATTTAAATGCTAAGATGACCCAAATCAACCGAATTAATGTCAGTTTTAAGAAACTTTATTGTTTAGATAAAAAATTTCAAAAATAGTGAAAACGGATTTGCTAGCAATTCAATTCCTTTTCTATAAATATTTTAATGGACAGCAGATTAAATATTTCTAGTGATTAACAATGATGAAGATTTTGTCGTTTTTCTTTCTTTAAAAGTAATTGATTCCCACAATTTCCTTCATTCACTCTGCAACATAAATCAACATTTTACAGACAAACCACAATTGAAAAATAAATACAAATATATTGTTTATCCTTGATATCGGTTTAAACGGTACCGTCGTGAATGAAATAAATCGTGGAAAGAACACTCTATAAATGGATCTGTGGATGTTAGGTATTTTCCGATGAATTTTCCCCAAGCGGCAACTCCTCAAGTCTGTCCTAGCCGCAGCGCTCGGCCCCCAGCATGTTCTAGCTGCGGCGCTCGGCCCCCCTATCGCAGCCTGCGGTCTCTTAGAGGGCATAACCTAATCTTTGGGAAGTCGCCGCTTGGGAAATTGCACATTTGGGAAGTTGCCACTCGGGAAATTGTCACTTGGTAAGTCGCCCTTGGGAAAATCCCTTTAGGAAAATATCTAACATCGATCTGTGTATAGTTTAATTTGATCAAACAGACAAAGAAATGGACAGAGACGTTTCTATCAAGTTTCTATCATGTGAACTGTTAAAGATTTGGTTTGCCCTCAAACCATCCTTAATGTCTAGACTATACAATTTCTATCTTTCTCTCATTAGACCAAAAATTGACCGTTGCAGTTTGATTTATAAGGTTTGGAATAAAAGAATACTTTAAAACGTCGGCCGCCGATTTTGTGATTTAATTATTTCAGTCAATAATTTACTTTGGGAAGAAAATTTAATGAATTTTAAATATTATCTGAAATTACATTTTTTTGTCGGCACTCGACAATTTGGCGATAGGTGTGAAAAAGAAGAAATAGATGGATAGATAGATATTAGACTGGATAGGTTGATAAAGGGGTAGATAGACAGCAAAATGGTTCTAAGTCAGTTCTAAAATAAAAAGTTTTTATAGGCAGGGCTCAGGCCCTAACCAAGCACTAGGAGGACCAAAATAATCCAATATATTATAGACCTGAGATTTGCAATTTTACAAACCTTAAATACAGGAGTGTTCACTTCTCTAACCAATAATCTCTTAAATACAGGAGTGTTCACTTCTCTAACCAATCATCTCTTAAATACAGGAGTGTTCACTAATCTAACCAATCATCTCTAAGGGATTGTTAACTGTCTTCTTACTAATATTATCTAAGGGACTTTTCACTTGAATTTATCAATGCTGTCAATCCAAAGGGAGGGTTCACTAATATCTTACCAATCTGCTCAAGTGAGCGTTTATATAAAAGAAATAAGTCTTGCAAACTGTGATTTAGACATCTCAATATCTTTTCATCCCAATATCTTTGCATCCCAATATCTTTGCATCCCAATATTTTTTTATCCCAATATCTTTGCATCCCATTATCTTTGCATCCCAATATCTTTGTTATGCCCATATCTTTGCATCCCAATATCTTTGCATCCCAATATCTTTGCATCCCAATATCATTGCATCCAAATATCTTTTCATCCCAATAGCTTTGCATACCAATATATTTTCATCCCAATAGCTTTGCATCCCAATATCTTTGCATCCCAATATCTTTGCATCCCAATATATTTGCATCCCAATAGCTTTCCATCCCAATATCTTTGTATTTCAATATCTTTGCATCCCAATATATTTGCATCCCAATACCTTTGCATCCCAATATCTTTGCATCCCAATATCTTTGCATGCCAATATAAATTCCGCACTGTCGTCTCTGAAGTCTGAGGATAGCCCTGTATGTACCCTGTATGTACCCTGTATGTATTGAACAATTTAATAAATTTTCTGAAATATTAAAGGCTTGCAGAAACTGCCATGAACTTGAATGAACTTCTATTTTATCCTTATATCTAACCTTCTACAAACCCAGGAATGTTTTATAAGTAAAAACCCCCCGGAAAGATGCGTAAAATACCCACCCCCAACCCTCCCCTCCTTAACATTTATGCAATACCCCTCCCCCCCTCCTCCTGCCCCCGCCCTTGCTGAAATTTTAGTTCAAATTCTAAGCATGTGGTACAAGGGCCGGATAAAATAGTAGTTTTTCATTTGTAACCGTCTTTTTATTCCTCATTTTCTAATCTCAAATTTACAAATAAAAGTTTACAAGCCTGGTTCCAACTTCCCAATCTATGTTTTCCCCCCTGATCCCAGTTTCCCAATCCAAGATTTCAATCCTGGTTCCAATTCCCCAATCCAAGTTTTCAACTCTGATTCAAAATTCCCGATCCAAGTTTCCAACCGTCGTTCCAATTTTCCAATTCAAGTGTTCAACCCTGGTTCCAAGTTTCCAACCCTCGTTCAATTTCCCAATTCAAGTTTTCAACTCTGGTTTCAATTTCCCAATCCAAGTTTCCAACCCTGGTTCCAATTTCCCAATCCAAGTTTCCAACCCTGGTTTCAATTTCCCAATCCAAGTTTCCAACCCTGGTTTCAATTTCCCAATCCAAGTTTTCAACCGTGGTTCCAATTTCTCAATCCAAGTTTACAACCCTGGTTCCAATTTCCCAATCCAAGTTTCCAACCGTGGTTCAAATTTCCCAATCTATATTTCCATTTAATTCAATTATCTGAAATCTGATTTCAATATTTGCTCCAAATCCTTGATAAATTTCTATATTTTAATTTCAATTTCAATTCAAATCCTAGTTACATTTCTTAAGTTTGATAACAATTTCTAAATTGAATTTTTGTATGCCTAATCCCATTCCAATTTCTAAATTTCAATTTCAAATCAAAATTCCACTTTCATTTTCTGAACCTTAATTTCTATTTCCATTCAATTAAATCATCTGAAATCTCATTTCAATATTTTTTCAAAATCCATCTTTCAATTTCCAAATCTCAATTTCAATTTCATTTCAAATCCTAGTAAAAAAAAAATTTAACTTTAAATTCAACTTCCATTTTATTTCATTCTCGGAAATTTGAGTTCAACTTTTGTTCCTAATCCCAGTTTCAATATCTAAACTCTGTAACCCCACCACCACCGTGGGCATTTTTCCAGTTTCCTTTCCGAAGTTAAAATTCTGGTTTCTGGTTTGTAAAATGATTACAATAATGGTCGGGGTAGGCGTCATTTCTAAACAAAGATTAAGAATGATTACAGATACGATAACACAGATTATTAATGATTATAGATACAACACAACTTAAAGTTTTAGGTATGGCCGTAATTTCTTATTGATCGTACTGTGGACCCCCTCTATTGTCTCTATTGTATAAAACTATTTTTTTTCAAAATTGTACGCATAGTCAATGATCGTAATCCATTGTCACTCTGTAAACCTTTATCATCTTTGTAATAAGTAAAAAAAGTCAACGGGTACTCTGCAAACATTAATTCTTCATGAAGATAGTAAAAGGTCCACTGGTACTCTGTAAAAAATTATTCTCCATGAAATTATTAAAAAGACAACTGGTACTCTGTAAACATCAATTCTCCATGATATTAGTAAAAAGTCGACTGGTACTCTGTAAACATTAATTCTCCATGACATTAGTAAAAAGTCAACTGGTACTCAGTAAACATTAATTCTCTATGAAATTAGTAAAAAGTCAACTGGTACTCTGTAAACATTAATTCTCCATGAAATTAGTAAAAAGTCGACTGGTACTCTGTAAACATTAATTCTCCATGAAGTTAGTAAAAAGTCGACTGGTACTCTGTAAACATTAATTCTCCATGACATTAGTAAAAAGTCAACTGATACTCTGTAAACATTAATTCTCCATGAAATTAGTAAAAAGTCAACTGATACTCTGTAAACGTTAATTCTCCATGCTCACTTAACTCATGTTTTATTTCCTATAATTTGATTTGAGTTAAGGATGTCACCTGTGTAATTCAGATTTGACTCATATTTAAACCCCTAGCATAAAGTTATAAAAATATACAGTGATAACCATAAAACTCTGGAATAGAAAGGCGACTTTTAGACTAAGTTATGACTTTTATTTGTCCATTGAACATGAGACTGCAGCAGTATAAACAGGACCATTTTACTCAATTAGTTATTCGTAAAACTGTTTGCTTTGTAATACCATAAAATAGACTTAATTATTGCTTTAATGTCGTCTTCATATTCCACAGTTTTCTGGTTCTATCTGTTTAGAGTTGAAAAGTAAAAAGGAAACCTTTAAAAAAAATGAAAATTATTAAATATTTTAACGAAATATCTGGGACAGACAAAAAGAATATAAAGATAATGAAAATGTTTGACCATTTTTATAATTCTTGCGTAATGTTTTTAAAAACAAGTTTATTTTTAATTTTTCACCAAATTGTTATTCTTGACTCTCGAGTTGAAGAATAATTCGCAGGGTGCATAAAAATTGCAAAATCTAATAATCTTGCAGAAAATTTGAAATTTGCAAACCATGTAATTTTCATGTGCATTTTATGCAGTTGCAGAAATTCTTGAGTTTTTCATGTCAAATCTGCAGCTCTCGAGTGCTATAGGGGCTTTCAACGTGAAGAAAGGGGGGAGGAGGGGGGGGCGTCATTATTGACCTGTAAGAAATGCAATTTGCACAGATTAAAGAACAATTAAACATATTTATTTGTATGGCATGTCATGTTGTTTTGCACAGTGTATCATAAAAAACCTAATTTTATTGACTATTTTTTATTTGCACAAAGAAAGTTCAAAACATGAAACAAATCCATGCAAAACACAACATAGATTTAAACTTTGCATATGCAATTATACAAATTCGCCCTTTGATGAAAAAAATGAGTGCAAAACCACGACGTAAAGAGATAATTGCAAAGAAAGCGTGAAAGTGCATGAAACAAACTACTCCGCCCTCCCCTCCCCCCCCTTGTCACCACGGTTTAACGAGTATCTAAGAGACACCCTGTAGTAGAGAGTAGTTTACCCGAATTTAAGAGACACCCTGTAGTAGAGAGTATGTTAACCCGAATTTAAGGGACACCCTGTAATAGAGAGCAGTTAACCCGTATTTAAGAGACACCCTGTAGAAGAGTCGTTAACCAGTTTTAAAGAGACACCCTGTAGTAGAGAGTAGTAAACCTGTATTTAAGAGACACCCTGTAGTAGAGAGTAGTTAACCCGAATTGAAGAGACACCCTGTAATAGAGAGTAGTTAACCCGTTTAAAAAAAACACCCTGTAGTAGAGAGTAGTTAACCCGTTTTAAAGAGACACCCTGTAGTAGAGAGTAGTTAACCTGTATTTAAGAGACACTTTTTAGTAGGAGTAGTTAACCTGTATTTAAGAGACACCCTGTAGTAGAGAGTAGTTAACCCGTATTTAAGAGACTTCCTATTAGTAGTAATAGTAGTAGTAGTATAGCAGTTGTAGTAGTAGCAGTAGTAGAAGGTAGTAGACATGTAGAAAAAAAGACATACAAAAGAAAAGACAAATAGAAATTTAGACATGAAGAAAAGAGACAAGTAGAAATTTAGACATGAAGAAAAAAAGACAAGTCGAAAATACGAATCTGTTTACAATTTTCAAGGTTTACTGGGTTATCATTAACACTTGAGACGTTTTGGTTTGGTTGGTTCTAGAACAGTTGACTTGCTCCACCCTTCATTCATTCCTCCTGTTATCATCCTTTAAGAAGTTCTTCCTTTTTGCATTTTTCTTTTCATCTTCATTAGCTAAGCACTGCATTTGTAAAACTACAGGGTGAGTCAAAAAAAGGGTGAATAGCGAGAACTTGCATATAATAATGCATTTTTTTTGTTAATCCATTTTTAACAAATATGTAAGAAATTTTAGATTTTTTTTACAGACAATCTGATAGACCCTTTAAAAAAATCCGTGAAACTTTCACAACTTAAAATCCGATCAGATGAATAGTTTCGAAGAAAATGCGCGAAATTAAATTCAGTAACTCCGTAATTATATTATTGAGAAAAAAGTCATTTTGATGATTTTTATTCTCTCTAAATTCTTTTTTTAGTGCGAATTTTTGAGATTGGCAAAAATGTCCAAATTAGAATAATAGAAAAATCATTAAATGTTGATTGTGGATCTTCTAAAACTCCCCTATTCCTACTTCCTATTTCCCTTCTTCTAAAACTCATTTCTCCCATCTACCTCCCTTCCCTTTAACTCATTTCCTAAAGTGGGACGGAGTGGAGGGAGGGGAGAAAGAGAAATTAGTGGGATTTAGGAAAGGGAAAGAGAGAGAAAAGGGAGTGAGAGAAAGAGGAAATGGGAATGATGGAAGAGAAAGAAAGAAAAGGTGAGGGAAGAAATAAAAGAGTTAAAGGGGGAGGGGAGAAGAAGTAAGGGAGAGAAAAAAATACTCAATAGGGAAAGAAGAAATGAAAGAAACAAAGAAGTGGAGAAGGGAGGCAGAGTGAGGGAAGGAGAGATGAATGAGGCAGAGAGGGAGGCAGAGTGAGGGAAGGAGAGATGAATGAGGTAGAGAGGGAGGCAGAGTGAGGGAAGGAGAGATGAATGAGGCAGAGAGGGAGGCAGAGTGAGGGAAGGAGAGATGAATGAGGCAGAGAGGGAGGCAGAGTGAGGGAAGGAGAGATGAATGAGGCAGAGAGGGAGGCGAGGGAGGCAGAGAACAAAGAGGGAAAATAGGAGAGAGTATAGGGGAGGGAATATTGGAAAGGAAAGAAACGGAAAGGGAGAAATATCTGATAGATGTTGTAGGAGAGAAAGGGATGAAACTTTATATTTCTCGTATTTACAAACTTTTTGATTTAACTTTTTTATTTCTGCAATAAACTTGAAAATACGGGCATTTAATTGTTAAACAAATTAAACCTAAACCTTTAATCAATTGTTTTTATTCTCAATCCTGTTTCTGAGGACATTTAATTAATTGAATTTAAAGCCAGAAGTGTCAACCCGTCTTTTTGTTAATTTAATCTTAAACAGCACACCCTCCTTGCATGCAGAATAGTGCAGAAAACTCATGGTTTTGTTTAGATTTATGTGGGTTTGTCTGTTTATATTTATGTGGGTTTGTCTGTTTATATTTATGTGGGTTTGTCTGTTTATATTTATGTGGGTTTGTCT
>NW_019396184.1:279333-313343 GCF_000591075.1 Eurytemora carolleeae
TCATCTTCCATGATTTAAAATGTTGCATCCTTCTAATATAGATTTTCAAATCTGATATTAATCATATTATGCAATCTAAATTAAAAAACAAACAATATTTGATCTAATCAAAAGCACCAACAAATTATATTTAAAACTACCAACAAAACATCTCTAAAACTACAAATAGCAATTTGAAAAAGTCAACAAAAGTGTGCCTCTACGATTTTCCACGAAAAGTAAACCCGCCCCGCCCTGCACTCCAACCCCTTCCCCTCCCCCCTAGTATGCTGAGCGTGTGCAGCAGTAAAAAAGAATCAAAACCTTATAAACCGGCGGTTAAAGTTTAAGAGCGCAGTGAATCTCAGAAATTACGAGTATTTTTGAATAAATTAAAGTCTAGAATGAGCTGGTTGGCTTAATTACATATTTATTCATATTTTCTTCTTATTTCGGCTGCAGACGATCGTAAAATTTAGAATAAATATTAAAATATGTTTTTGACAGTTGTTTAGAAAACAATTCAAGGGTTTTATATTACGACCCCCTCCTAGTCCTCAAGCTGTTGGATATTTTGGATGTTTACAGTGTGTTTCAAAATGTTCAAGAAAATTATTTGAAAATGTTTTTTGATATTTTCAGCGTGTTTAAAAAGTTTCCAAAACACTTATCTGCATTGAAATTGTTTATTTACAATTGAAGTGTGTTGATAAATAATGTTCAAAATTAGTTATAGCTATTTTAGAAATATTTACAATCTGTTCGAAAATGCTAAGATCAATTTACTGTGTTACAATCAAGGTACTAATGCGAGGAAAGTTATTTCGGAGGTGTACGCATTTTTTGTACTGCAGTGTACTGTCTTTGGGCGGAAACGTAAACACAAGACGGATGTCACAGCCTGACATGGGATCCATTTTCACATAAATAGTCTATGAAATATTCTGGTTATAGGAAACTATTATGTGAATTTTCAAAATTATCAAAATTAAATGCTTTAATCTTCCTCGGATACTAGACGAACACTGAGGCGTCTATTCTTGTTTACAAATTCCGCCCAGAGAGAATTGGTTTCAATAGGTACACAGCGTATACGTGACCGCAATTAACTTTCCTTGCATTGGTACCACGATTACAATTATCTAAATTCTGTGCAAGACCATGTAAAAAGTTAAAAAATGAAAAGAAACATTTACGATAAAGTTACTAGAAAGCTATGTAAACTTTTTTTTTATTTTTTGACACAAAACTGTTTTATTGATCATTTTAGATTTGCAATTAAAAAAATAGTTACAATTAAGAACCTTCTCAAAGTTTAGAACATGTTTTTCTTCAAAATTATTAAATATATACCAAACTTTTGAGGCACGACGAGAACCTTCCCTGATTCATCAGTGAGTATTTATTCAAGCGCTGAGCGCAAGAAAAGATGTTGACGTCACGGCAGTATTCTGAACTTATTTAGATTTTTTAAATATTGTTTCTTTTTCATCCAAACCTAATGCTGCAAACTGCATACTCTAAGAATTCCATTTACTTTAAAACAATTTTTTCGTAATCAACACACAAACTTAAACACAGGAAAACCATATTTTGCTAAAATATTGAAAATTCAAAAATTTTAATTATGACCCCGCGGACCAACCATCATTAATCAATATTTTAGTTGTATACAAGACACTTCGAAAAATGCTTCGCCTCAAAATTGCAAATATTTTCAAAATTTGGTTTCGGGACACAAACTAGCCCAACCCTTCAAGAAAACCGCGAAGCGTTAACGAACTGTAATTTAAATACTTGTTGAACTCGTTAGGGAAATGTTGGTATGAAGTAAACCTTATTTATATACATGTTTTAACATCATATTGTACTATAATTATCGCCATAAAACAAGGAAATAAATCAGAGTTTAGCCCAAGCTAACTCACATTAACAAAAAGAAAATGGGTAAAATGAGTCGAGGATAGGAATTATTAAAAAATTAAGCCAGGTTAGACTACAATATAGGTTGGTGGTTAGACCTGTGTTTAATTTATACTTAATTTTTTCAATTCTCGCCTGGTGGGTCTACTGCAGGTACTAGAGGTGCAGTACTCTAATTAGTACCTGGATATAAACTTTTCTCCGTATGACTAGGAGAACTGCGATCCTATAGTGGATATATGAAGCAAATATCGTAGCAAACCCTATATTTGTAAACCTGAACACACCAAGTTATATTACGTGGTACATTGTCTGTATATCTAAATGCGCTTTTAAATAGCTAAACAAAACTTGTATTGTGATAAACCTAACCTATCTACGTGTGCAAATAACTACGTCAAACCTGTATTGTGATTAGCTTAACTACGGTTGTATAAAACGACACAAAACTTGTAAATATGTTCATTAACTTAATCTGTAACATAGAAATCTAAATAAACGTCAGTTGGAAAATACTCTGCTTTGATTACAGTGTGAGAGTAATGTTTCTTGGTTAGTGAACGAGAAGCGTCCTGAATCACTTTCTTGACAGATAGATATAGCTTGGGAATTGTATCTTGTAAGACAAATACCTGATCATACAGACTGAGTCGTATCCAGATTGATATTGACTTTGGTAATGTTCTATATCAGTAAATCAAAATGTCATAACCAGACACGAAATGAATATCAAGTTCACACACACTAATGTTATAACACGATTCACGAGACAATACTTTATTAATAATAGAAAAGCAAACAAATTATAGGTAGATTGATGGATAATGTACACGAGTCTCCTAAAATGTCACGATCATTGTTCTCCTCCTCCTCGTACCAAAGATCATCCTAGACTAACTCTCTTCCATCCTCTGGTTGACCAGCTTGACCCGTTCACAAAATCATCATTTTCTCGATCGCTACAATATTCTTGTGAACCTTGAGTTCCTGATTGAGTTGTACCTGGATTGGTACTGGTCAAGAAGTATTCATTGGAGTAGGGCATTTACTACATATATACTGAATATATAAACCCTGTGTTTAGTGGATATACTGGATATATAAACCTTGTGTTAAATGGTTATATTGGATATATACACCCTGTGTTTAGTGAACATATTGGATATATAAATCTTGTTTTTAGTGAATATACTTTTTACTTGATCTATAAGTTACAGCCCATGTGTTAAGAGGGTATACTGGATATATAACTAAAGCATTAAACTCCCCCCCCCACCCCCCCAAAAAATTCCAAGAATATTAATTTTTTTTCATACTCCCTTTTCTTAAACACCTCCTTCTCTAACCCCGGTATTGCTATCGAGTGAGTTCGGGTTTTCAACAGGCACTAATTTGATTAAAATTATCTCTCTCTGGGACGGATCTATATATCATTTACGGAGTAATTGAGTTATAACATTCCTGGTATCGGAGCAGCCTGGTCTAGATATTGGAACCATAATACCGATACAACGCGGTTGCTTTTTAACATGAGATATTAGGGGTATTTTCAGTCAATTTTATAATCTGTCCAAATACATAAATCACTCAGGTTGGGGTTTTATAAAAACGGGTTTCCATTTGCTGGTTTGCAGATGATGTTTTGAGGTTGCATCAACCGAACTAATCTTCATTAGGGTTCATCTGATCTACAGAGGAGGAGGATGGAGAGAGGGGGGAGGGTGAGGGGGATTTCAATTCATTATATCTATTTCATCTCAAGATTTTATATCACAATAATACTACATAGTGTCTGATTTAATATAGTTTTCAATTTAGATTTTAATATAGACATGAACCTGTAGTAAACGCCTACTCCATAGCAATTTCCCGTGGCAGTATCTATCCAGGTACAGTTCAGTTTCAAGTTTAGCTATCAATGTTTAAACCAGGATACAATCCAGATAGCTATCGATATCAATTGGAAGCTCGCAACTATCGATCCCAAACTATCGTCAGCTATCAATATCAATCGATCGATTCTCAACCTTTTTATCAAAAAAGGGAACGATTACTCTCTCGCAGTAAACAGTACTGAGTTTCTATATTAACTAACTTTATTTAGATATCTGATGTCACAAGTTAAAGTGAATTGACTTCAATTCTCCTCCTAATTTATACTTTTCTATTCCCTTTCCTTCAATTCTCCTCCCATCCTTTCCCATTCCCTTCAATTCTCCTCCTAATTTATACTTTTCTATTCCCTTTCCTTCAATTCTCCTCCCATCCTTTCCCATTCCCTTCAATTCTCCTCCTAATTTATACTTTTCTATTCCATTTCCTTCAAATCCTCCCATCCCATCCTTTCCCATTCCCTTCAATTCTCCTCCCATCCTTTACCATGTTCTTCTCGTAAATTCTACTCTCATCCTATCCTTCCCTTTGATCCTCCTCCCATCCTTCACCTTCCCATTCTCGTGAGATAAGAACGCAAATTTAGATTTTTAAAACAGATTTTCGCAGTTTCATCCTCGCAGAATATTCAGCTATATTTAAAATATCCGACTCAAGATCATATGCAAGATCTGTTCAGTTTTGTCCCTACCTTCCTCAGCTTTAACTACCCCAACACTCTATATTGCTCGTATCCGTACTCTCTACCCCAACACTCTACATTGCTCATATCCGTACCCTCTACCCCAAACCTCTACATTGCTCCTATCTATCAAATAGTTTGCTCTTAATATACTTGATACATCTATTACATTTAGGGGATTTTAATAGCTCAGATTTGCTCAATTTATACCTTAATTAACTCACAATAGAATTAACTGATTAGCTTAAATTAACTTTCATAGATACACTCAATGAATTGAAATTAACGGGGTTTCTCCTTATTGTAAATCCTTACGGTAAAGATTTGCATTATGCATTGACTTACAAAAGAAACTTTTGGAAGGAAACCTGGATATTTTGGATATTTTCTAAGCAAGATTCCTGTATTCCTGGATACTTTTTGAATTAGAACAAGAAAAAGTTATCTGGTTATTGGATACCTGGATACCGTTATACCTGGATACCTTAATATCTGGATATCTGGATACCTGGATACCTGGATACTTAGATACCTAGAAACCTGGATATCTGGATACCTGGATACTTAGATACTTAGATACCTATATACCTGGATACCTGGATAACTAGATGCCTGCATACCAGGATACCTAGATACCTAGATACCTAGATACCTGGATACCTGAATATCTGGATGCCTAGATACCTGGATACCTGGATACCTGGATACCTGGATACCTGGATACCTGGATACCTGGATACCTGGATACCTGGATACCTGGATACCTGGATATCTGGATGCCTAGATACCTGGATACCTGGATACCTGGATACCTGGATACTGGATACCTGGATACCTGGATACCTGGATACCTGGATACCTGGATACCAGCTCTACTTTATTATCTACGGTCCCGCTAAACCATGTATATCATTATGTGGAGTAATTATAAAGTTTTTGCGAAATTTTGATGATAAATATCTTCCGTCACAGAGTTCTCAGGTGTGTACAGGGGAAATATTCCAACAGTCGTTATTATGATTGGGATTCATAATTTCTAGTCCTGGTTTTTAGTCCCCGGATTCATGGTTTCTAATCCCCGGATTCAAGGTTTCTAGTCCCCGGATTCCAGGTTTCTAATCCCAGGATTCCAGGTTTCTAGTCCCCGGAATTATGGTTTCTAATCCCCGGATTCAAGGTTTCTAGTCCCCGGATTCAAGGTTTCTAGTGCCCGGATTCAAGGTTTCTAGTCCCCGGATTAAAGGTTTTGAGTTCCCGAATTCAAGGTTTCTAGTTCCCGCATTCAATTTTTCTAGTCCCCGGATTCAAGGTTTCTATTCCCCAGATTCAAGGTTTCTAGTCCACGTATTCATGGTTTCTAGTCCACGTATTCATGGTTTCTATTCCCTTGATACAAGGTTTCTAGTCCCCGGATTCAAGGTTTCTAGTCCCTGTATTCAAGGTTTCTAATCCCCGTATTCAAGGTTTTTAGTCCCCGGATTCAAGGCTTCTAGTCCCCGGATTAAAGGTTTCGAGTCCTCAGATTCAAGGTTCTAGTCCCCGGGTTCCTGTGTTTTCTATTTCCCGGATTCAATATGTATTTAAGGTTTCTAGTCCCTGGATTCAAGGTTTCTAGTCCCCGGATTAAAGGTTTTGAGTCCCCGGATTCAAGGTTTCTAGTCCCCGGATACAAGGTTTCTAATCCTCCTATTCAAGGTTTCTAGTCTCCGGATTCAAGGTTTCTAGTCCCCAGATTCAAGGTTTCTAGTCCCCGGATTAAAGGTTTCGAGTCCTCAGATTCAAGGTTTCTAGTACCCGTATTAAAGGTTTCTAGTCCCCGGATTCAAGGTTTCTAGTCCCCGGATTCAAGGTTTCTAGTCCCCAGATTCAAGGTTTCTAATCCCCGGATTAAAGGTTTCGAGTCCTCAAATTCAAGGTTTCTAGTCCCCGTATTAAAGGTTTCTAGTCCCCGAATTAAAGGTTTCGAGTCCACAGATTCAAGGTTTCTAGTCCCCGGGTTCCTGTTTTCTATTCACCGGATTCCTGGCTTCTAGTCCCCAAATTTCAGATTTTTAGTTCCCGGGTTTCTGATCTCTAGTCCAAAGATCCGAATATTTTAGTCTAAAAGACTTGCCAATGTAAGTCCAGGGTCCAAATATAAGAAATTGTTAGTTCAGGGCCCGAAGATGAGAGAAGAGTAGAATTGACATTAGAAATGACGTAGCTGTAATGGATGGTTACTATTAGCATCTCATTACTTAGCTCATACCTAGCTCTTACGTAGCTCATACCTAGCTCATACCTTGCTCATACCTAGCTCATACCAGACTCAAATATAGCTCATACCTAGCTCATACCTAGCTCATACCTAGCTTATACCTTGCTTATACCTAGCTCATACCTAGCTCATACCTAGCTCATACCTAGCTCATACCTAGCTCATTTTCAGCTCATACCTACCTCATACCTAGCTCATACCTACTAATGCTTAGCTCATACCTTGATCATATCTAGCTTATACATAGCTTATACCAATAATTTATACCTAGCCGTTAGCTCGCTCATACCTAGCTTATGTCTAGCGAATAGCTAGCTTATTCATAGCCTATACCTAACTTTTACCTGACTTTAGTATTAACGTTTAGAATTAAACCCAACCCTTTTAAAATTTTAAAAATATTCCTATTTTGAGAATTAATTGACAAAAAAGTATAATCTGTTAAAAACTGGTTAGTTTATCGAGTCTTTATTCTGTATTTTCTGATGCTATCAGATATCTCTTTTTATACTTATATTTAGAACGGATTAAGTTTGAGAATTACTGAAATTGATCATTTTAACAGACAGACAGAACGGACAAAGGAGTTGAGTCTTTGACACAAACTCTGATATTCTAATTCCTTTATCTCTGCAACCGAATGTCGAAGACTTTAGATATTTCAAACTATGAATTTTGTTGCATCAAATTATCTTAGTTTGAAATATCAAAAGTCACCAAAATCAGTTTTCATTGATATAGAGATTAGAAAATTTGAGTTTGTGGCAAAGACTCAATTCCTTTAGGTTGGATTTAGAAATTAATTTTTAGATAAGAAAAAGCCTAATATTATGTCATTCCTTCTCTACCATCTTTATTCTTTTTATTTAACTATTTTACTCTTTCCTTTCTCCTTCCCACCTCCCTTCCTATCCTCCTTGCCATCTCCTTCCCTCTTTCTTCCCTCCCCCTTCCCTCCTCCTTCCCTACTTCTCCCTTCCTCCATCCTTCCCAACTCCTCCTTCCCATCTTCTTACCGTCTCCTACCCTGCGCTCTACTAGCTCTGTATTGAATTGTATACACTGAGCTAGTTTTCCACAACTCTTGTCTACCCTCCTTTCCTATAGCTCTGTGTTAAATTGTATACCCTGAGCTAGTTTACCACATCTCTTTCTTACCTTCCTCTCCTATAGCTCTGTGTTGAATTGTATACCCTGAGCTAGTTTACCACATCTCTCTCTCTTTCAATGAATTCTGATAATCTTGGTTTAGATGAAACCGCAACCAGAGAAATTGAAAAACAATTCCGTATTTGGTTCAATTCACACAAACACACACCAAAACACACAAACACACACCAACAACACACAAACACACACCAACAACAAACAACCACACACCAAAAACGCAAAAAACAAACCAACAACACAAAACATAAACCAACAACACACAACACACACCAACAACACACAAACACACACCAACAACATACAAAACACACCAACAACACACAAACATACGCCAACACCACACAAACAAACACCAACAACACACAAACACACAAACTTCACACCAACAAACACACAATTAACACAAAAAAACACACACAAACAACAAACAAAACACAGCAACAAACACACAATCAACACACAAAACACACAAAACACACAAACACACACCAACAACAAACAAAACACAAAACACACGCCAACATCACACAAACACACATCAACAACACACAAACACATACCGACAACACACAAACAACACACAAAACACACCAACATAACACAAACACACACCAACAACACACAAACACACACCAACAACACACAAACACACCAAAAGCACACAAACACGCACAAACAACACACAAACATCACAAACACACACAAACAACACACCAACAACACACAATCACACACACTCAACACACAAACATACAAGAACAGCTCAACCACCAGTAAAGATCATTTAAGTGTCAAAGATCAATCCAGCGTATTCGAAATAGCAGAAAGATCTAAAAGATCAATAAGTTATATAATCAATATGTTTTCCAGCTTTTCAATATCAAAATTTGCATATCTTATGAATCAGTAAATTTGGAGCTCCGGGTTGGGTTTACTCCAGGTACTAAAAAGCAGTGTGGAGAGACCAGTACCTAAATATGTAAAGTCATTTGTATCAAGGCAAGATAATATTAGGAGCCTGGAGCTACTGCACAGCCCTCATCATCATATATTCATATTTAAAATTTTATATTTTTGTTGAGAACAGTCCGAGGTTGGTTGCTTCAGAAGGGATGCAGGGGGGGGGGGGGGGGTGATTATATAACGTTTTCAAACCATTCGATCAGTTTAAGACATCATTTGAAAAATTGGTAAAGAATTCTGAACTTCCCTCTTATACTACTTCCTCGGTTCAAAAATGACCTGACCTAACCCTCCTCCTAACCTTGAAACTATTCACCCTTAAGTGGTGATAATTAGAGTAAAGCAAACCAGAGTATATATTAACCAACAATCTATTCTGCACTTTTGCATAATCATAGAACCAGCTAACTCTCTAGTTTACTAGCTTACCAGATAACTACCTTCAAAGTTATCTAGCTCAGTAGTTTACTAGCTTACTAGTTTACTAGTTTACTAGTTTACTAGTTTGCTAGTTTACTAGTTTACTAGTTTACTAGTTTACTAGTCTACTAGTTAACTGGTTTACTCTCAAGTTCCTTAGTTCTCTAGTTTACAAGTTCTATAGTTTTCTAGTTTTCTAGTTCTCTAGTTTTCTAGTTCTCTAGTTCTCTAGTTCTCTAGTTCACTAGTTCTCTAGGTCTCTAGTTCTCTAGTTCTCTAGTTCTCTAGTTCTCTAGTTCTCTAGTTCTATAGTTCTCTAGTTCTCTAGTTCTCTAGTTCTATAGTTCTATAGTTCTATAGTTCTCTAGTTCTCTAGTTCTCTAGTTCTATGGTTCTATAGTTCTATAGTTCTCTAGTTATCTAGTTCTTAAGCTATCTTGTACTATAATTCTCTAGTCCTCGAGTTCTCTAGTTCTCCAGTTCTCCGGTTCTTTAGTTCTCTAGTTCTCTCGTGCTCTAGTTCTCTCGTGCTCTAGTTTTCTAGTTTTTAAGTTCTCCTGTTCTCTAGTTATCTAGTTCTCTGGTTCTTTAGGTCTCTAGTTTTCTAGTTCTGTAGTTCTCTAGTTCTCTAGTTCTCTAGTTCTCTAGTTCCTGTTCTTCTAGTTATCTGTTTCTCTAGTTCTCTAGTTCCTGTTCTTCTAGTTCTCTGCTCCTCTAGTTCTCTAGTTCTCTAGTTCTCTAGTTTTCTAGTCCTCCAGCTCTCCAGCTGTCTACGAGTTTAGCTCTCTGGGTTTCATCCAAACCCCAAATTGTTCTTTAATTGGCTCCTTGGGCAATATATAGGGGACAGAGACCTGAATGCAGGTTGAGTCTGGTTCGAACAATCTACACTGATTCCTAGGGGACCTGGAGATAGTTGAGAGGTTGCGAGATTTTTCCAGGCCTATTCTATATCAGGTCTTAAGCAGCTCCATGATTTGTTTGCAGGATTTAATGGATCGATTTTGCAATGTTGGATTTGTATTGTGTATCCTGTATCCGAACCGTATTGGCAAGATTATATCAATTCAACAATAATGTATGGTGTACAAAAAAATAAATTAAATTTACCAGTAATTTCTTTATTCTTTCGTTAAAAGGTGGCTTCAGATCACCCTGTACATAAAAATGCTGTATTTTTGGACACTCTGTATAAATTCTGCAAGGTTGGGTCGGTTAGTGAGATTTGAAACTAATTCTAAAGGAATGAAGGCCCCAAAGAGCTAGAACTGGAACCAATATTGAAATTAAAGATTTTATCTCCAAACCCTTTACCCCCCCCTCCCTCTATCTTTCTANTCTCCTCTCTTCTCTTTATCTTTATATGTTTTTTAAATCCCAATTGTCCAGTTCAAAACCATAACAATTCTACGTTATTTCTGGAATTCAGGGATTGGAAAGCTAGAAAGGGGGGCTAAAAAGGGGGGCTAAGAAGGGGACTAAAAAGGAGGCTAAATATAGCGATATGAAATTTCCGAAGAGAAGTATCCAAAGAACATTATTGTAGATTCTCTAAATTAAGTCCATGTGTTCAGTACACTATAGGAAAAATTGGTGGCTTTTTTATCTATCTATCCATCTAAAACTCATCTACCTATATATATATTTATCTTGCTATCCATTCATCTATTTATATATAATTTATCTAACTATCTATTCATCTATCTATCTAAAATTGATCTAACTATCTTTTCATATATCTATCTATTTAACTATCTATATACCTATCTACATATATATATTTGTCTCTTTATTTATATTTCTATGTATCTATCTATCTGTCTATCTTCTACAACAGATGTATTGGAAAAATGCATTATCCAATAGAAATATTCCATCGATAACGAATTCTCAATATCTCCGGTTTCCCTTGGGGCCTGGTCAGAGGTCTTCTGTCCAATCAGGAGCAAGAATCTTCCCTTGGGACTTTTCGCGCATGCGCAGTAAAATATCAAGATTATTTTGTTTTTCTTTCCGCATTTATCAATAATTCACGTTCACGAGAAGAGTTACGGAGTACGGACCAAGCTAAAAGGTGGTTATGATTTAATTTCAGTTTTAATTCCGAAGTGAGGCCGAATTTAAAGAATTTTAGCCGCGGCTTGAATTTAAGCCGTGGCTCAAATATGATTGGTTTCACTTAAAATTGTATTAAATTTTTAAGATATAAGCCGGCGCTCAATTAAAACCAGTTTTTGGGGGAATGAGACGCGACTTAAATTCATTAAATTCGGACACTGATAACTTAATTAGTCAGAAATAAAGATTATAGGTTTCAATTTTTCAAAGTTGTAAAATGTTAAATTTTATAATTTTGTTCATGATATGTCTTCTAAACAATTTAGAATTCTGTTTAAGACACTAAGATACTTTTTAACATAACGCTTATCATTATTATTTGTATTGTCATTTTTTTTATTCATTATTATTTCATTCATATTTTTTTATTCAACTACAAAGCTCGAGATAATACAAATAAAAAATCACAATTTACTATGTAGTTTGGACCCGCAGTATGAGCAAAAAAATTGTTTCCACCCAATGTTTGTTTTAAAAAAATTGAAAATTAAAAATGTTAATAAAATCCTTAATTTTTAGACACCCTGTATCCGGCAGTAAGGCACTCTCCTGCAAGTCTATTAATTGTAGTAATAATACCACGTCTTTATATAATTTGAAATAATAAAATTAACTAAAAAGTTATATGGTGGAGTTAGGTCGGATAAATCCTGGATTTAGGTTTAATTACTCACGGTATAAAAACGGACAGGAAAGCCCCGGGAAAAAATGCATAAAGATATCATATATATAGATAGCATTATTAACTTAATATAAGTCTTCAAACACAAAGAGTTCCAAATATATATTAAACTGATAATTATTTATCGTCATAAATTTACGCGGCATTTATTCTATAAACTAATTACATTTTTAAATACATGCAAGAAAGGCATTCAATATATTTGTGTGACGTAGTTTCAAGGCACCCAATATTTTATAAAGAGTCCAATTCACAACAGTACCCTTTTAACATTTATTTGAGTAATAATCTCAAAAAGTGATAAATTCTCACAATCTTCTTCGTTGTCTCTGCAGCATAAATCCGGAAATAAAAACTTTCAGTGGAAAAGAATCAATTTTCATTTAGAAAACCGAGGATATCTTCACTCTTCAGGCAAAGTTTAAAAGGTTACTGTTGGGAATCTGAAATCTAAAAACTAGGAATCACTTGAAATTACGCAAACAGTCCCTTTAAATACCTTGAAATTACGTAAACTGTCCCTTTAAACACCTTGAAATTACGTAAACATTCCCTTTAAATACCTTGAAATTACGTAAACAGTCCCTTTAAACACCTTGAAATTACGTAAACAGTCTCATTAAACACCTTGAAATTACGTAAACATTCCTTTTAAATACCTTGAAATTACATGTACAGTCCCTTTAAACACCTTGAAATTATGAAACATTTCCTTTAAATACCTTGAAATTACGTAAACAGTCAATTTAAATACCTTGAAATTACATGTACAGTCCCTTTAAACACCTTGAAATTATGAAACATTTCCTTTAAATACCTTGAAATTACGTAAACAGTCCCTTTAAACACCTTGAAATTATGAAACATTTCCTTTAAATACCTTGAAATTACGTAAACAGTCCCTTTAAATACCTTGAAATTACATGTACAGTCCCTTTAAACACCTTGAAATTATGAAACATTTCCTTTAAATACCTTGAAATTACGTAAACAGTCCCTTTAAACACCTTGAAATTACGTAAACAGGCCCTTTAAACACCTTGAAATTGCATAAACAGTCCATTTAAACAACTTTAAATTACGTAAACAGTCCCTTCAAATACCTTAAAATTACGTAAACAGTCCCTTTAAACACCTTCAAATCAAATCAAAACAAAACAAATCATTTATTTCTGAAGAAAAAAAAAACAATATTTATGAATTTAATTTTTACAATTTCCATTTTCACAACGTAAACAGAGAGTAATTAATATATTTGATTTTAAATAAGAACTTGGGCTCAAAGTAAACAGCAACTAAGGAGGGGGGGATAAGTGCGTAATCCACCACTGGGGCCCAATCACATTCCCTGAGAAAGTATCTGCCTTCTCGGTGTACTTCAGACCCCCAATCCCCTCAAATATCGTAAGAGGTATTTTCTTGAATTTCTAACGTCTAACTGCGTCTTTTGTCAAAAGTCAGTTAACTCTTTTTTTCAAAAACTGTGTAATCGTTTCTTAAACAAATTTCCCAAATATGTCATTTCATTCTTTGAGCTTAATTTCTAAAGTAAACGCTAAATAGTTTTAAATACGGAGGAAATCATGACAATCTGGCTTTTTATTTAGTTTTATTCGAATCATTAAGATCCTTGGAAATATTTGAATAGAAATTAGTTTGTTTAAAAGGAATAATAAGTAAATAAAAAATGTTCATTGCAGAAAAAGGATTGAGGAACTTTTGTGAAAATTTTTTAATTTAACCCTCCCCCCCTCTCTCTCTCTTCCCCTCATACCAAGAAACGAACAGCACAATAAATGATTTAAATATTTGAATGTTTTTAACCGAGTTCTTTACTGATATCTAATACGTTTGTTGTGGCTTAAATAGCAGTCACGTTTTTAGCTGACAGGGGGACTAGGCTAATAGATATAAAGTCTATTAAGACACAGATTATGAAAAATAGAATATGAAAAAATAAATGAAAAGAGGTAAAAAAAAGATAATGAAAATGGTGACGTAAATTATTATGAAAAATTAAATTAACTTAAAAAAGAAAAACTGGGTGGAAATGATTTATATAAACCATTTTGGAAATCTAAATTTTCAAGTTTGAGATAAAAATGCAGTGATAATTAATAATTATAACAGATATTACAAAACATTAGTGGAATAATATATGTAAAACTACTGCAGCAGGAGACCTTAGAAAGCTTAAAGCTACAAGGCCCACCTGTAAGTTCTTTAATTATATTTTTTAAGGAAGTTCTTTATTATATTAAATAAAAAATTTGGTACTAAAATCCTGATACTTTTTTATATTTCTAGCGATTAACAAGATAAAGTTTGAAATATTAAATGTTTACACCATCATCAGGTTGCAAAGATATAGGAATTGTAAATTAGAGTTCTAGTGATTAATTACTTTGTGATCACTAGAATGTTATCAGAGCTTCAGATTTGTTTCTCGTAAAAAAAGTGCATACGCATACATAGTTGTTTAGTAGAGCATTAAGCCATTTTTAACAGTTTTGATGGATATTTATAGATAAGGTGGGTAGGTGGAGGGGGGGGGGGGTCGTAAAATAAATAAATAATAAGGGCCAATAAAACGTTTTACATGCATTACGGCAGAGAGAAGTATAAGGCGTACTGCACTGTGCAATGTGCATCCTGCCTTGCAGACACTTACAGGGACAAAATGGAATTGAATCTTTTTATTTTTAAAAAATTTCTGATAACAATTGAATTTTAAAGTTTTTTATTATTTTTATTAAAAAAAAACTTTTTAAAAACTTCTGAGAGTATATTTTTTCCGAGGAGAGGACAGTTCTAGGAAATAGTATGTCTTGTTTCAATGCACAAAGTAAGTATATATATATATATATTTCAGTTTTTAACTGCACATTTTTTATTAAAAAAAGAATTATACTAAACATAATGTTTCACGTCTATCATGACGATCCTCAGAAGTTAAAATTCTTTTAACAACTAAAATTTCAAGATTATTAGATACATATAAAAACATCATCACATTTTGCTAAAAATAGAAGAAAATATCTATTATCATCGATTTAGCAAAATGTGATCATGTTTTTATATGTATCTAATAATCTGTATATTGCAGTTAAGTGCTGTATTTTTTAAAAAGGAAAATCATTACAAAGAAATTCTTGTAATATTTTTTTAAAAAATTACAAAATCTTGGAATTTTAGTTGTTAAAAGAATTTGAACTACTGAGGATCGTCATGATAGACGTGAAACATTATGTTTAATATATATATATATATATATATATATATATATATATATATATATATATTTGGGGCGGGATATTTGGATACAAACCGAGGCAGCACTGAGCTTGTATACAATCCTCTCAGAAAGTACAGTACAATTTTGTGTACACAAAAATTACTTTTTATGCTTAAAATAATCTAAGTAAAAGAGAAGGACTTATTTGGTAAACTGTTCTATTTTGCTTTCAATTATCTGGACACATTACTTCATATACTGTACTAATTGCTCTAGCTGCCATTATGTCGGTTCGGTACTTTAAATAAACCGGAGTTTTCAGTGATCTATAGGAGGAAATATATCTTAGCAATTTTGACATGTATAGCTGGCATTTTCTTTAGATATTTTTATCAATACTCAGCTGTTAACATTTAAAAAAAATAAACAAGTTTTTTAATGGCCTAAACATTTTCTCTAGAAGTATGCATAATTTTCATGATTTGAAATTTTACGAAGAACTAAAAAGTTTTGACGAAAGTACTTTTTGTACTCAGAATCAGGGTTAGAGTGGGTGGGGAGCCATGTCTAGGTACATGGAGGGGGGTATCTCGTGTCTAGGTATGGGGGGGGGGGTCCCCCTTACATGTCTATATCTGACCACAATGATTTAACATGTTTTTATATCAGAACGATAGTGTGTTCTTATTAACATTTTTTCAATTATTTAATTTCTTTACAAATAAAAAGGCAAAAAAGGTTTAGGTGTTTACTTTTCACTGATATATTTATTAGAAACTTTACAAATATATTTATTAGAAACTTTACCAATATATTTATTATAAACTTTACAAATATATTTGTTAGAAACTTTACCAATATATTTATTAGAAACTTTACAAATATATTTATTAGAAACTTTACAAATATATTTATTAGAAACTTTACAAATATATTCATTATAAACTTTACAAATACATTGGGTCTGTGACCTTTGCAGTGTCCAGTTCACACCTCACAATTGCTGTGTTACATGTTAATTTGACTTAAATTGTGTCCAACAGTCGTCTTCCCATTCCACAGTTTTATGGGTCTCTCTGTATAAAAACTATTGGATTTTAGATATTTAAAAAAGTTGGAACATGATTTGATGGAATGTCATGGCCCGTTGCAGTTCAGAACAAATCTTATATGAAGCTGTACACATATATTATCAAAACTTAAAAAAAACCATATCAAATCTTGAACACCTTCCTATGGTATCTGTTACATCAGTCTTATCTATTTACACTAACACATAGGTTTGTTGATGTGTTTAAGTCTAGACTATTTGCACACCTTTAAAAAGAATTTGTTGAATCTACTCTAGATTTCATAACTTCACTCGTCTTAAATAATTGTACACTTAGATACAAAGTTTGTTAAATTTAATATTTTTATCTATTCTTATTTATACAACTAAATATAAGATTTGTTGATTGGTATCGTTTTTGGGTTTTTGGTAAAAAAGTTTATTTTATAATATTGTGCAAAATTTGTATCTTCTAAAAAAGGCTTGAATTAAAAATGTAAACGCTTTGACGATATCATTTGTCAGAATGAATATCTTGTTATAAAATCACATCTTTATTTCTTTCAAGGCCTCTTCAAAGTAAAAAAAAAACTTTTATAATTAAAAGTGAAGGAAAAAACTATGCCCATGTCTACAGAGCTGAAAACTTTAGAATGGTGGATATCGAGATTAATGCTTATTTGCTAATCTCGAGATTATGTTAGTCTCGAGATTAAATATTTAGATCAACAAATTTGATTCTAGGAACGCCAGATTTGTTTGTTTTTTGACTGGAAGAGCCTTCACTTAATTTCTCATCCATTTATTTATTAATACATAAGTTAAAATTGGTTAAAAAGAATCTCAAACGTTTTATTAAATATTTTTCTTCACCGATTAATTTACAAAATGGCCGACAGTATATTCTTTATTTGTTAGAAATTGCGGATTTCTCTCCTGGGATTGAATTTATTTTCGAGGCTGTCATTGGTCAATACAATTTACGAACTATATTCCTGCACTCTCATTGGAGAAAATAATGTACGGATATCCAAAGAGAGAGAAAAAGAGTGGATTAAGGACTAAAAATAAAAGTTTCCACAGTGGATATTCGGATTAAGTAGTTGGGATTAAAGGTTATCCAGTCTAAAGTTCCCAACTCAGACTCTATTTGTATGTGAAAATTCAAGTTTAATCAACCAGTGCAGTGTATTGAATATACCGGGAGTAAGATTCCAACCTGTGAATTGAGTAAGATCAAGTTTCATGATTTATAAAGAGCAACTTAATAAACTGGTTGCTCACAGAATACCGCTGCATTAAAAAGGGGTTTAAAAAAAACGTTCACATATTTGAAGGTGCACATAGCAACCATATTTTTTGGAATTTGGAACACAACTTTGTCTTTCTTAAAGAAGTTAGGTCTTTGCCACAAATTATAGTTTTACTTAGATTATTTGATCTAACGTAGAACTCATAGTTATTTAAGGTTTACGACATTGGGTTGCAGAGATATAGGGATTTTAAAAACTCCTATGTTAAAATTAATGTAATGTTTTATTTGTCAGATTGTGGTCTAGACCTAAAATGACATAATATTATTTCTCTCACTTTTCCTGCTGGATTTTACTCCTTTTAACTCATTTCTTTATTTTAAAAGGGACTGTTAGTGTAATTTCTAGTGACCATTCGTTTAAAAAGAAACATCCCTGATTCACCCTTTAAACCTTAGACTGATCATTAATAAATAGAGAGGTTATAATGCAAGGAAAGTTATTTCAGAGGTGTACGCATCTTTTGTACTGTCTCTAGGCGGTAATGTCACAAGACGGATGCCACAGCCTAACATGGGATCCATCTTTCACATAAAAAATCAATGAAATATCTTGGTCATAGGAAACTATTATGTGAATTATCGAAATTTTCAAAATTCAATGCTTTTATCCTCCTCGGATACTAAACGAACACTGATGCATCTATTGTTTACAAATTCCGCCCAGAGAGAACTGGTTTCAATATGTACGCAGAGTATGCGCAACTGCAATTAACTTTCCTTGCATTATAACCTTGAGTGCGTGTATATATCTCTTAAATGCTGTGTAAAAAACCGCAAATATGGAGTGAACTGTAGCGTACTGTCAGCTGTGTAAACTCAATGCGGATGACGTCACATTTATTACTGGAAAAATCTAGAATATTCATGTCCAACGCAGTTTAAGAAAATTCAATGTGAAAATTTATATTCTTCCCCTTGTAGAAAGTAAATATTAATATTCCTTACATTTAAAGAAGTTGTAAACAAAGTGTTTACGTTTATAAGCGTTTCTTTAAAACTATAGTACCAACAATGATAACCGGAAAACTCTGGAATAGGAAGTTGACTTTCAGACTCTCACTCAAGTTATGACTTTAAATACACGACACACAGCAATTGTGTAGTATAAACAGACCCATTTCACTTAATAATGGATTCGATAGCTATTTGCTTTGTAGAAACATCAAATGCACTAAAATGGCTCCTGCTTTTTCTACAGTTTTCTGATTATCACTGTACTTAATTAAAATTGCATATTTTGTTTCATAACGAAGAGATGAAAGAGGGGGAAATGTCGCATTGAAATATATAAACCAGAGTCCGAGAGGAACGGTCATAGAGTAATAAAACGAAGAGGTGAAGCTTAGCTCAGATTTACACAACCAACCTCCCTATTAATTAATTAATAGACAGGTCGGTTGTGTACATCACGATATGTTTACGTATCTAACGCTGTATAGAGCGATCGTATTTCTAAGGAGTGGTTTAATGTAGATATTTGAATATTAGTATTGATAATTAGATAGATTAGGTCGAAAAAATGTAAAAAAATAGTCTTTTGTTTAAAACAAATATCAAAGTGTGACACACGTTTCTACATCCATTTTTCAAGGGCTTTGCAGAACTATAGTTTTCAGATCTGTAGCTTTAGTCATAAAAAAGTTATGGCCTATTTAAGATTTTTTTACATACTCTGGTTTTTTATCGCCCTGCACCCTACCTTAGGCATAAAAAATTACCAAAAATTCCTTTAAATTTCTATTTATGAAAAGTACTTTGAAGAGGACAGTAGGACAGATGCATGGCAGAGTTATAAAATATGTAAATATCATAAATTCTTCATTTTTATTATATACTACAGGGTGTCCCACATAATTTCGGAGAAGTCAAACCTTATAGAAATCCAACGTATAGAAACCGCTACGTATAGCAACAAGGCGTATTTTCCGGGAGAACATTTTTTATATTTTTGAGAAATTAAATAATCAGTGTAAATTAGATCCTTTTATTTAAATGGTAAAACTGAATTTTATGAAATCAAATTAACATTACTGGAGAACGTTTTTTTATACTTTTAAGAATTTTTTTTTCTAAAAATAAAACTGTAGATAGCATTTTATAAAATATTTGTTTAATAGTAACACGCAATTTTATGTTTAACCATATAGTCATTCATTTATGTTGTCAGTACATAATTAAATCTGGGGGACCTAAAACACAATGAGAGCAGTACAAATGTACATATTAAGCTATTTTGCTCCTTTAATGTCTATAGGGTATGTTAAAAAAATAGAAATTATGATAATGATAATGATAAGCTACAATGTTTTACAAAAACGTCTAATTTCTTAAAAATATAAAAAATGGTCTCCCGGAAAATACGCCTTGTTGCTATACGTAGCTGTTTCTATACGTTGGATTTCTATAAGGTTTGACTTCATTTCGGATTGTTTATGGCTCTAAAGATTGAATTGTGTAAGCCTAATTTGACAATATGCATGCAGAAAACATTAGGGTTTTTATGTATTTCAGCGTTAAATCTAGGATATAATCTACGATGATATGGACGCTCTGTAGCTGAAGGGACCGGCGTTGCCTTTGGGGGAAAAATTTGATTTTTTAGCCTATGAAAGGCTACCCATGAGTGTCCACAAAAAAATTCAGCCCATCGGTCCAGCTGTTTGGCCGGCTATAAGAAAACATGTTTACGAATGTCTTGTTTTATTATATAGATGACATCAAAGTTCTAATGCAAGGAAAGTTATTTCAGAGGTGTACGCATCTTTTGTACTGCAGTGTACTGTCTCTGGGCGGTAATGGAAACACAAGACAGATGTCGAAGATGGGATCCATGTTTCACATAAAAAATCAATGAAATATTCTGGTCATAGGAAACTATTATGTGAATTTTCAAAATTATCAAAATGTAATTCTTTTAACCTCCTAAGATAATAAAAGAACACTGATGCATCTATTCTTGTTTAAAAATTCCACCCAGAGAGAACTGGTTTCAATTTGTACGCAACTGAAATTAACTTTCCTTGCATTATAACCTTGGATGACATTTTGCACGTATGCACGCTATGTACAATAAAATTGTATATGTATACACTATTTATAATCAGGGTTACTCAAAACTCAGTGAATAAAGCAGATTTTAAGGTTAAATTTGGTTTCTGGTCCTGCATAAAATTCTCTAAAGTATCATCCATTGTGGGTAACCCTGCATCATAAACCTTAAATATCTTTAGTTCTAGGTTCTTTGGTTTCTTGAAGCTCTAGGTTGCTAAATCAACCCTCTGTGGGTCTTCAGGTCTTCTAGACATAACTCTAGGTACCTTGATTCACTGGAGCTCTATCTATCTCTAGGTACCTAGATAGGTTCTAGAACTCTATGTATCTAGGTTAACTGTATTTCTAGTTGCCTAGATCCACAAAAAGCTCCAGGTACCTAGATTAGCTCTAGGTTTCTATATAGACTGTATCTCCGGGTCGTGAGGATCTAATCCAAATATATTTGACCTCAGGATCTCGTATTCTACCAATAAACCCGTTCCTTCATTTTTCAAGGGTAACATCGGCGATAGGTGAGGGTTGGTCTCTTTTTGCACTCTTATAGGTTCATAAAGATATAGAGACTGACAATCCCACCTCCACGCCCCCCCCCCCTCCTCCTATTTTGCCAACTGAGGAAGGGTGGGGGGAGTCGTGTTTATGGAAAATAAGATTACCACCAGGCTTATTTTAAAGGGACTGTAAGCGTAATTTCAAGTGACCCTTCGGCCTCCATGAAGAGAGGGCAATGCCCGATTTACAACGGTACCCTGAAGGTTTTCTCTGATTAAGTATGAATTATATTTTAATGTGTTTGTTTCTTTAAACTGTTTTTTTTTTCATTTGCGGTTTCTCTGCAAAGTAACAATGGATAAATTCAGAAAAACGAATGTTTATTCTATATTTTTGATCAGATTAAGGTTTCAAGGGTACCGTTGTAAATCAGGTATTGCCAGCTTTGCATGGAGGAACACATGAAATTACGCGTACAGTCCCTTTAGCAACCACCTTCCTTCCATCCCTTCCAGATTATCTAATTGGGAAATTTTGTAAGATTTTTATCTCATCTCGTAAATTTGTGTTAACGTGAGACCCTTTTTCAACTTTAGATAATCTTCTTAAAAATGGATTATACAAATTTGTATTAAAGAATCCGACATTTTCTTGACGGTTTTTTCAAAAAAAATTATCTCTTTACTTGGGCCAAGTGAGATACCACACAAAATTTGGGCCATATCGGTTTATACCTTTTATAAGACGTTTATTGGATACAATCCAATAAACAAACAAACAAACAACCAAACCAAATATGATTTTAAAAGTTGGGTGGAGTTGAATAGTGTGTACTGTAAAGTAAGTATGAGAATGTTTAATTGAAAAGAAAAGGGGGGGGGGCACAGATTTATTTTAAGAGATGGGGGGGGGGGTTACAGAAACTATGATTATCCTATTATGTTCCTAAACGGGAAGAGTTGAATATAAAGAAAATGATGGAATCACGGTTTTATTTTCATTTCTTATCATTCTCCGTCATATTCATAAATACTATCTCACCCTCTGTCATGTACACAAACTTAAATCTCATACATTTATAATGTACATTTATGATGTACATTTATAATGTACATTTGTTGAGTTATGTACTGGTTTGCCCAGGATCAAATAGATTATCAAGTACAATAGGTGGCAACAGAGAAATGAACAAATTATACACAACGTCACAAGTGTCAAATATAACAAAGAAAACGAATTTGTCTCAGATTGGTTGACATGTTTTCTATAATTAAATAAAAACAGAAACTAAAAAAATACATAAAATTGCACTTATTTTACTGTAAGAAAAGCACTTTATTCTAAAATGATCACTATTATTGATAATTTTGTCGGACACAAAAACTAAATTGACACTTGTGACGACAGAATACAACTGTACTGAGAGTGTACAAATTCTACGTTGCCATCTATTGTACTTAACAATCTATTTGCCCAGGATGAGACTTTAAAGACGCTAAGAAACTTTAAAATATGACGATCCTAAGATTAAATAAAGTCTACTCCCTTAGATAAAGTAATCTGAGCTGAAAACTTTAGATTGGTGGATTTCAAGATTAATATTAAACTCCCGGTTTTACTAAACCCAAGACAAAATTATTTTAAAACGCATTCGATATCTAAGAAAGAAGTTAAAAATTTAACCAATCAGCGGGTCATTTTAAGATGTACTCTTTAACTTTTGAAAAACTGGTTTCGACTTCTGGTGTTGATGATGTCATATCAATTGAACTAAACATAGATTGAAGGACCGTAAGTTTTGGATTAATGTTTATTAAGACTAACGTTCAAAATGACAATAAACCTAAAATATGTTTTTTGATAATTTCATATTAACATAGTTAAATTTTTATTTGTTTAAATGCTCTAAAAGCCGGCTTGTGAACAGCTGACTTTAATTCAATCGGATATTAGTCCAATCGATATAGCATTGTATGTTTGTATCTGTAATTGTTATCAAACGTAATTTTTACACAGCAGAAATATCCAAAAAGAGGATTATATAAGAAGAAAATCAAAAGTGTGTACATTGGATAATCAGATTAAGCGATCGTGATTAAGGATATCTCATTCTAAAGTTTTCAGCTCTGATGGCTTTTCTAATGATTTGAAAAAGAAAGAAAGAAGTTTGCAGTCGGAGGGAATCGTGAAAATAGGAAAATAGAGAGTATAAATTCTCTACAGTTGTCTCTGAAGTCTCATCCTTTGTGGATAACCCTGTACAAGTGTCTGTTTATGTAAATAGTAACCACAAAACAGTGAAATTATCACAAAATGTTAAGATTTTGTAAGTTGAACTGATTTATTTCTTGAAATATGCTTTGAGCTGGGAACTTTTGAAGCATGGATCTTGATCTTTTGTTAATCTACAGATTAATTTAATTTTTTTACATCCCGTGCCAATCAGTTAACTCGAGAATTTTGCATTCCACCAAAAGAGAGAACATAGAAATTGCAGATGTCCAAAATCAAACGATCAAGCAGATTCTGGATAAAATTCAAAAGTGTCCAATGTGGATATCAATATCAAACGTTCAAGATTAAGGATACCCCACACAATTAAAAGTTCCAACCTCTAAACAAAGATATATGTAAGTTGAAACAAGATTTGTTTCTGAACCTGAATGTTCAGTGTACACAGATCTAAAGTTTATCAAAGTTTTACAATATTTCAGATTATAGAATATTAATAGATCTGATCAAAAAATAACGCTTCATTTTTCAGAGCTGGGAACTTTAGAATGGTGGATATCGAGATTAATGCTTGATCCTCTCTTTTTCTTAATCTCAAGACTAACCTAATCTTGTACTTGTATCCTGAAAAGTGTATAAAACTCAACCAATCAGAAGCCGGGAAATTTGAAATTTTGCGCGCCATTTAAGATTAATATACACTATAATACTCTATAACTTTGAAAAACCGGTTTTGATTTTTCTCTACTATATCAAAAAAAGAGTGGATTAAACAAGAAATTAAAAGTGTCCACATTGGATATTCGGATTAAGCAATATGCTAAATCTTAAACGGTTTTTATGAAAAATCAAATAGATTAATTTTATATTTAATAGTTAGTTATTTGCAGCATTGGTTTGGCCTGAAATTGTAGAAATGCAATTTCATCTCATTACTCATTTATCTTTTTTTTGTGACGAAATTTTAGATTTTCTGTCCGACATACATTTTTCAAATGGTGTTGGAATATTTATGGATTGACATTTTAACGAATGGACATTTTGTAATTATAGCATTTCATTTACGGATAGGATGTTTTATAGATGACATTTTATAAGTTTGGTTTGGCTGTATAGAGTTTCTTGACGTAGGAGAAGAACGTAAACTCCGGGTATCGTGGTTGCACAGTGTATAAATAGACTGGAGGTGGTGACCTCTCAATATATGATTGGTTAGCAGACTTCTCTCAGGGTGCGAACCCGTCCTGAATATCTTTTGCACACGCTACACCTGTACTAACATACACACCCTGAGCAGAACCGTCCTGAACCCTGCTAACATACACACCCTGAGCAAAACAGTCCTGAACCCTGGTCCAGGTTCACCAAGTCACACATCTAACTACCCATTGTTTACACCCCGACAAGGAAGTCAATAAACACGTATTCTTGAAATGGGAAAGAAAATGCCTGGGAATAATAACCATTAAAACTCGAGTAAATGATGTAAATCTTTCGTCACTTTCTTCGGCAAAGGAATTGATTACTCGCTACAAAGTCTAAATTCCTAATTTTAACCCGAGCTGGGAACTTCTGTTTTCTGGATATCGAGTTTAAGCTGCTTGATTTCGAACTTTTGTTAATCTGCATATTAATTAAATTTGTATTTGATATCCCGTCAAGGGTTGAAGGAAGCTTTAATCATATGAGGGATAACTAAAATGAAGGTATTGAAAGGTACAGTTTTTATAGATCCTCGAGATCCAGTGATCAGGATTGTGGGTATCAAACAAACAAGTTCCTAGCCCTGATTTAGTATTCTAGATTGTGAAGTTTATTACATCAAGTAGTTGCAAAAAGATTAAAATATCAAAGGTTGCAAAGAAAATTAGATTTGAGGAAAAATTTTCAGTTTTCTTGATAAATTTTGCTTCATAAGCATTTTTAAAATGTGAAATCTTGGAAAATATTGTATTCTATTTTATACTTATTTACAATAATCTAATCGCAAATGCGTGATTCCCTGGTGATTTTGGCGCGAATGAAAATATACAGATAATTCACCCTTCGTGTTGAACTTGATTTATCCTTCTCTGTGTAAAGATTGCACTCCCCCATTTGAACTCTAAATTGCTGGGTTCGGATTGTTTTTGTCAGGTTTACTTCGGCTTGCGGTTTGACTGTTCAAGCTTGTTTATCCTGGAGCAGGAAGGGACGTACATATAAACTGCACCAGGAGAAAGAACGGATAGATAAACTGCACAAGGAGAAAGGACGGATAGATAAACTGCACCATGAGGAATTACGAATATATAAAATTTCACCTGATGATTAATATACAATTTTTGTAGAAATCTCTGTGCAAGTCTGAAGATAAAACCTCCGTCTGTCCTATTAAGCGATATTTCCTCCTACGCATGTATAGATCTAACAGACACCCAACCTGACTCAGTAAATTAGATCTCCGCTCGTCATTATCAAACAATTGTACTCCCTTATCATTTTCAAATTTTTTAGCGTTTGGAAACTTTGACGTTTTGTTATTTGCCTCCTGTTCAAATATCCGCCTCCTGTTCAAATATCCGCCTCCTGTTCAAATATCCGCTTCCTGTTCAAATATCCGCCTCCTGTTCAAATATCTGCCAAACCGAATTACATCTGCAGGAATCTAAAGTCAGGATTATTTTCTTTGATCCGTCCACTAAATTCAGCCTTTTTATTTTGCATCCTTTTTTGGCCAATCCCAGATAAAAATAAATGATAAAATACCTTCTAGGGTTAAACTTTAAAACTTCAGGACTAAATAGATACTGATTATATTGTTTGTTTTTCAAATCTTAACTTTGCCAACATTTAGTGAAAAGTGTTATCTTGCTTTTTTCCCAACCCTAATCCTTGCTTTTGAATGATGTCCAACTAAGATAAGACTGTCAGTCCCAACAAAGTAAGGATTTACTGATTAAACCTGACTCAGGGTTCCAGATTCAATCTTTAGTTTCTACCTTTGGCATTCGACACCAATTGACTTATCAATTTTGAAGTCAAAACAAAGCTAAAATAATTTAAGAAAAAGGGCAGAAGATAACGATTTTGGTTTGAGATACAGCTAGAAAAAATGCACCAGTTCAAATATATATTCTCTTTCGCGGATTTTCTGTTGAGCTAATTTCAAGATGGAGTCCATACTATATGTGGTTAGCAGATTGTACGCGGCAACCATATGTCCACTGCGCGCTGCACGTGCCTGGTTCAGATCTTGCAGTTTTTAAAGTGATATGTGTCAGTCCTAATTATATAGGGCTTGCTGTACTGCCCAATCTGCCTCCTCAGCCAAATAATATAATAGGTAAATTATAGTTTATACTCAAACTCAAGCCAAATTTAATTTCTTTGGTTAAAATTAAAGTATAAGCTGTACATTTTTTGCTACAATCTTCTTCTTACAGCATCCCATGGGGCCAGGAACTGCATTTTTTGTGCAGATAACGTCTTAATAAGTTTATGCATTTCATGCATCAACATTTTTTTTTATAATTTAAACTTAAATGATATAAAAAAATAATCAATTACTTTATTTTTTTATCCCCCTCTACTTCTGCTTGGGTTTAACTCCAGGACTAGGGCTAGAACAAAGCCATAAATAAGATTAGATGAGGGGGGACTAATTAAAATGGTGCGCAAAGAAGAATATTTGTTTGTTGTTCAGATTCGTGCGAATGTCTCATTAAATAAGGCAATAGTGGGCAATAAATTTCAGCCTGTTGGCATTCAAATCCTTAAAATACAACAACCACACAACCCCCCCCCCCCCCCCACCTTACAACCGTATATGGGAAACATACCTTGATAACGTGAGGTACTCTTGGTAATGCCACTTTTTGCTCCTCTCACTGTTTCTCAACACTGGGTGGCCTAAAAAAATAATTGGATTTTATGAATAGGAAAAAGAGGTTAAGGTATGAATGCTAGTTGAACTCTCGGCCACGCTACGGAAGTATTTAAACTATTCCTAACAGTTCAACTACTTCTAAATAACTTATTTGATCTGTTCTTTGTCAATCATAATTAATCATGGTTGATTTGGACAGTTTGGGTAAATTTTTTGAATCAATTGTCAATATTTTGGAACAGCATGGAGGGGCAGATTTGAATTCATATTCTAGGTCTGAATGCAGTTTCACGGATTTATCTTGACGTCCTGGCTAGTGGTACACGTACAACTGAAAATGTATATTTGAGATACATGCATATATGTTTATATCTTAGTTTAGAAATCTATTGTACTAGTGTAGACCTTGAGCCATTCCTAGTTTATTAGTGTAGACCTGGCTTAAACCTTAGTGTATTAGTGTAGACCTGTAGTAACCCTTAATGTACTAGTGTAGACCTGGAGTAACCCCTAGTGTATTAGTGTAGACCTGGAGTAACCCCTATTATATTAGTGTAGACCTGGCGTAACCCCTAGTGTATTAGTGTAGACCTGGAGTAGAATGATTTTCAAAAATCACATTAGAGGATAATACAGGGTTGGCTGGCAGGACCCCGCAAAAACTGCCTGATGATATTAGACCTCATTATTTGAATCAATTTGGGTAATTTACTTCTCCCGCTTCCCCCATCTAGCCAAGCAGGGGCAAAAAGGTGGAAAATTTGATATAATATGTGGTTAAATATAAACCAATAACAACAAAAACTGAAAATATTTTTGGGATTAAATTGCTTTTGCGAAAGCTTTTTGATTTACTCCCGCATTTTTATGATTTTCATCCATCATTTGGTTTTAGAATAGAACTTAATTCAAATCCTAGTTCTAACTAATGATCAATTGTTCGCAGAGAATCCAGTCGCTGTTTAATCCTAATCCTTACCAAAGTTCTAATACAAAACTGTTCATAATCCTATTTCTAGCTACTTATAATCCTTATCCTAGTACCATTCTGTTCTTAATTCTATTTCTAGTTATTTTTAATCCTACAAACCTGTTGTTAATCCTATTTCTAGTTATTTCTAATCCTAATCCTAGTACAAACCTGTTCCTAATCCTATTTCTAGTTATTTCTAATCCTAATTCTTGCACAAACCTGTTCTTAATCCTAATTCTAGTTAGTTCTAATCCTAATCCTAGTGCAAACCTGTTCCTAATCATATTTCTAGTTAGTTCTAATCCTAATCCTAGTACAAATCTGTTCATAATTCTAGTTGAAGTTAGTTCTGATCCTAATCCTAATTAAAATCTATTCATAATTATAGTTCTAGTTAGTTCTGATCCTAATCCTAATACAAATCTGTTCCTAATCCTATTTCTAGTTAGTTCTGATGCTAATCCTAGTACAAATCTGTTCATAAATCTAGTTCTAGTTAGTTCTGATCCTAATTCTGGTAAAAATCTATTCATAATTCTAGTTCTAGTTAGTTCTAATCCTAATCCTAATACAAATCTGTTCATAATTCTAGTTCTAGTTAGTTCTAATCCTAATCCTAGTAAAAATCTGTTCCTAATCCTAATTCTAGTACAAATCTGTGCATAATTCTAGTTCTAGTTAGTTCTAATCCTAATCCTAGAACAAATCTGTTCATAATTAAAGTTCTAGTTAGTTCTAATCCTAATCCTAGTGCAAATCTGTTCTTAATCCTAATTCTAGTTAGTTCTAATCCTAATCTTAGTGCAAATCTGTTTCTAATCCTAATTCTAGTTAGTTCTGATCCTAATCCTAGTACAAATTTGTTCATAATTTTAGTTCTAGTTAGTTCTAATCCTAATCCTAGTACAAATCTGTTCATAATTATAGTTCTAGTTAGTTCTAATCCTAATCCTAGTGCAAATCTGTTCTTAATCCTAACTCTAGTTAGTTCTAATCCTAATCCTAGTAAAAATCTGTTCCTAATCCTAATTCTAGTTAGTTCTGATCCTAATCCTAATACAAATCTGTTCCTAATCTTAATTCTAAGTAGTTTTAATCCTAATCCTAGTACAAATCTGTTCATAATTCTAGTTCTAGTTAGTTCTGATCCTAATCCTAAAACAAATCTGTTCCTAATCCGAATTCTAGTTAGTTCTAATCCTAATCCTAGTACAAATCTGTTCATAATTCTAGTTCTAGTTAGATGTGATCCTAATCCTAGTACGAATCTGCTCATAATTATAGTTCTAGTTAGTTCTAATCCTAGTCCTAGTGCAAATCTGTTCTTAATCCTAGTTCTAGTTAGTTCTAATCCTAATCCTAATACAAATCTGTTCCTAATCATATTTCTAGTTAGTTCTAATCCTAATCCTAATAAAAATCTGTTCTTAATCCTAGTTCTGGTTAGTTCTAATCCTAATCCTAGTACAAATCTGTTCTTAATCCTAGTTCTAGTTAGTTCTAATCCTAATCCTAATACAAATCTGTTCCTAATCCTAGTGCAAACCTGTTCTTAATCCTATTTCTATTCCTAGTTTTAGTCACAGCTGACTGGACTTTACTCCTTATTTTGTGAGTTGAGTTTAATACTTTTTTTCAGTCAATTTTTGAACCTACTTTTTTAACTTCAAACTTAGAACAGTGTTATCCGACCTTTTATAGCTAAAAAAGAAAAGGGCGAAAAGCTAAATTTCGTTTTGACATTTGGCTGGGTTCGAAGCAAAAACCAAGTTTTTAATTCAGATAAAAAGTGTCGAGCAGTCCTTGTGGAGATTATTAGGAGAAGTTTAGTTTGGGTAAAAACATTACTTTGGATCATGACGGTACGCCAAAAACCACTTTAGTTTAAGAATATTTGTACGCTGAAAACCACTTTAGTTTAGGAATATTTGTACGCTGAAAACCACTTTGTTTAGGAATATTTGTACGCCAAAAACCACTTTAGTTTAAGAATATTTGTACGCTGAAAACCACTTTAGTTTAAAAATATTTGTACGCTGAAAACCACTTTAGTTTAAGAATATTTGTACGCTGAAAACCACTTTAGTTTAGGAATATTTGTACGCCGAAAACCGTTTTTATTTAATAACATTCGAACGCCAAGTACCGTTTCAATTTAGGAATATTTGAACACCAAAAATCTTTTTAATTTTAGAAAATTTGTAAGCAGTAAACTGTTTTGAATAAAGGACGATCTGAAAAACAATGAATCTTTATCATGTTATCAGAACTTCCTGTATCATATTTAATAGAACTCTCTGTATCATGTTTTTTTAGATCCTCTGTATCATGCTTAATAGAACTCTCTGTATCATGTTTATTTAGACCCTCTGTATCATGTTTAATAGAACTCTCTGTATCATGTTTATTTAGACCCTCTTTATCATGTTTATTAGAACTCCTTGTATCATGTTTATTTTAACCTTCTGCATAATGTTTATCTAAACCCTCTGTATCATGTTAATTTAAACCCTCTGTATCATGTTTATTTAAATCATCCGTATCATGTTTATTTAAATCATCCGTATCATGTTTATTTAAACCCTCTGTATCATGTTTATTTAAACATCTGTATCATGTTTATTTAAACCCCTTGTATCATGTTTATTTAAACCCTCTGTATCATGTTTATTTAAACCCTCTGTATAATGTTTATTTAAACCCTCTGTATCATGTTTATTTAAACCCTCTGTATCATGTTTATTTAAACATCTGTATAATGTTTATTTAAACCCTTTGTATCATGCTTATTTAAACCCTCTGTATCGTGTTCATTTAAACCCTCTGTATCATGTTTATATAACCCCTCTGTATTATGTTTATTTAAACCCTCTGTATGTCTGGGCTGAGATTTTGTTATTAACCAATGCATCCAGTACAATCCATCATGAAGCTAAAGGATTGAAAAAGTTGTTATAAAACTGTATAATCATGGTGGCGGTTTATCATTTTAAAAAAGGTGTCTCACATTCCTTGATTCATACTTTTCTTAGTTCATTACACTCTAAACTCTTCACTCTACGATCTACACTTAACACTCTACACTCTACACTCTACACTCTACACTCTACACTCTACACTCTACACTCTACACTCTACACTCTACACTCTACACTCTACACTTTACACTCTACACTCTACACTCTACACTCTACACTCTACACTCTACACTCTACACTCTACACTCTACACTCTACACTTTACACTCTACACTCGTATTCTACA
The DNA here is from genome assembly GCF_000591075.1 of Eurytemora carolleeae. NCBI lineage: Eukaryota > Metazoa > Arthropoda > Copepoda > Calanoida > Temoridae > Eurytemora > Eurytemora carolleeae. Next base: position 310,905 of record NW_019396184.1, read on the forward strand.
CTTTATACTTTGGACTATAAAAGAAGAAATTTAAATTCAATTGAACTGTTAAGAATCCATTAAGTCGTTGTAAATGTTAATCTATGTCTAATATCTAGATGAGTAATCTACCATATTATATCAACTTAAATAGACCGCTTACTTTAACCAAAGAAATCTTAATAACCCTCTTTATAATATGGAGCTTTAAAAGGTAATTAAAGGTTAAATGCAGAAATGAAATTGCTTAAAAGATAACTATGTTTTTTTTCTAGTTTTCAACCTGATTTCTGAACTAAGGTTATAAAGTTATTACATCTTACCAGATGCCAAAAAGTTCCAAATATTACCAAGCGGACCTGAAATGCCAGGATATTACAAGGGGTCCTGAAATGCCAGGATATTACAAGGGGTCCTGAAATGCCAGGATATTACTATAGAGCCCTGAAATGCCAGGATATTAAAAGGGGTCCTGAAATGGCGGGATATTACAAGGGGTCCTGAAATGGCGGGATATTACAAGGGGTTCTAAAATGCCAGGATATAACAAGGTGTTCTGAAATGGCGGGATATTACAAGGGGTCTTGAAATGCCAGGATATTACTACAGATCCCTGAAATGCCAGGATATTACAAGGGGTCCTGAAATGGTAGGATATTACTAGGGTACCCTGAAATGGTAGGACATTACTAGGGGGGCCCTGAAATTACAGGATACTACTAGGGTACCCTGAAGTTACAGGATATTACTAGGGGGCCCTGAAGTGGCAGGATATTACTAGGGGGCCCTGAAATTTCAGTATCCTACTAGGGGGCCCTGAATTGATAAACTCAATAGAATTCAACACCTTTGTATGCTTTGATAGAGGAGGCTTTAGTTTCTAGTTATGCTTACACACACTTTACACACAAATACACACTTTACACACAAATACACACTTTACACACAAACACGCACTTTATACACAGACACTTTATACACAAACATACACTTTATACACACACACTTTATACACAAACACACACTTTATACACAAACATACACTTTATATACAAACACTTTATACACAGACACACACTTTATACACAAACACACACTTTATACACAAACATACACTTTATACACACACATTTTACACACAAACACACACCCCATACACAAACATACACTTTATACACACACACTTTATACACAGACACACACTTTATACGCAAACATACACTTTATACACAAACACTTTATACACAGACACACACTTTATACACAAACATACACTTTATACACAGACGCTTTATGCACAAATACACATTTTATACACAAACTACAGATTTTTGATGCGCCTCTCTAGTCTCATCTTTTGTTAGTAACACTGTTTGTTTACAATGATAACCAGAAAACAGTTGAATTCTTGTCTTGTTGTAGCAAATTTTTTTGTCATTTTTCTAAATAGTTTGCTAAATGTTTTCAGATCTGAAACATTCGTTGCAACAATTTAAAACCAAATTTATTTTTTGATTCGATATGTAAAATTTGATTGAAACATATTTCAAAGTAACTTTCTACAAATTTTATAGATTAATTAGTAAATATATTAACAAACTTTCTTGTTCATGACAAACTTTATCTAGTTCATGACAAACTTTCTTGTTCATGACAAACTTTCTTGTTCAGGACAAACTTTCTTCTTCAGGACAAACTTTCTTCTTCATGACAAACCTTCTTGTTCATGACAAACTTTCTTGTTCATGACAAACTTTCTCTAGTTCATGCCAAACCATCTTCTTCATGACAAACCTTCTTGTTCAGAACAAACTTTCTTGTTCGTGACAAACTTTCTTGTTCGTGACAAACTTTCTTGTTCATGACAAACCTTCTTGTTCATGACAAACTTTCTCTAGTTCATGAAAAACCATATTATTCATGACAAACCTTCTTGTGCATTACAAACTTTCTCTAGTTCATGACAAACCATCTTATTCATGACAAATCTTCTTATTCATGACAAACCTTCTTGTTCATGACAAACCTTCTTGTGCGACAAACCATCTTCTTCATGAAAAACCTTCTTGTTCATGACAAACTTTCTCTAGTTCAGACAAACCATCTTCTTCGTGACAAACCGTCTTGTTCGTGACAAACTTTCTCTAGTTCATGACAAACTTTATATTTTCATGACAACTTATTTAGTTCATGACAAATATTTTTTGAAAAAAATAGTATTTTTTTAAAATAAGTTTTGTATAATCGAAATTCAAATGGAGCTCTCGCCATTTTTAGTTATTTATATTTTGTTTTATTTATTTAGTGTAAATGTGTATAAAAACTGTGTGTGCCCTATCTTGAACCCCTCCTTGAAAAATTCTGATAGAAAAATATTTTATTTGAAGAGTTCTTCTTGTCATCATCTTGTCCTTCTACATCAACAACATAACACTGGAAAAAGTATATTCTTCAACCCCC
>NW_019396184.1:313925-319147 GCF_000591075.1 Eurytemora carolleeae
ACAGTGTACAATCCATCCCTCTTTTATTTATATACAGTGCAACACACAAAGAATGATACATCAGAGACGACTTTTCCGTTTTTGAAGCCAAATCACAAATACATTCCAGTTAGAATTTACCGTTTTTAAACAAACTGTAGTATCTCATGTTTTAAAAAGACATATTAAAATAGAAAACAGCATTTTTCTTCCCTGTACTAGAAAGAAAGCATGGAAAGGTCTAATCATTGATAATATTATCTTGCCAATCCTGTGCATTTAAACGTTGGTTTGGTTAAATGCACTGCCTAGACCCTACAAGGGCCTGGGTTATGATGTATGCACTAAGAAAGGCCTGAAACCTATGCTTTGTTTGTACTTTGTTCTACACAGCTTAGAAGATTTATGAGACAATTATATTTTCAATTCAATCAATAAATCATTTAAAATTATCTTGTGCTAAAATGTCGGTTTTAACATGTGCATAATTAAAGTTGCACGGATTGAGCGTGTTACTGGAGTTTAATATGATTTATTGACCGACACACTTGCTCTTAAACTCAAACCAGTCTAGGATCTCCTGATTCTCCAGGTTCTCTTGGTTTTCCTGGTTCTCCAAGTTCTCCAGGTTCTACTAGTTCTCCTGGTTCTCTTAATTCTCCGGTTTCTCCTGGCTATCTTGGTTCCTCTGAATATTCTGGTTCACCTGGTTCTCCTGGTTATTCTGATTCTCCTGGTTTTCCTAGTTTTCCTGGTTCTCCTGGCTCTCTTGGTTCTCCTGAATATTCTGGATCTACTGGTTCTCCTAGTTTTTCTGGTTCTCCAGGTTCTCTTGGTTCTCCTGAATATTCTGGATCTCCTGGTTCTCCTAGTTTTCCCGGTTCTCCTGACTCTCTTGGTTCTCCTGAATATTCTGGATCTCCTTGTTCTCCTGGTTTTCCTGGTTCTCCTGGTTATCCTGGTTATCCTGGTTATCCTTAATCCCTAGTTATCCTAGCTCTCTTGGTTCTCCTGGTTATTCCGGTTATCCTGGTTCTCCTGGTTCTCCCGGTCTTCCTGGTACTCGATTCTGGATTCAATTTTTCCTGGTTCTCTTAACCTTGTTATGGTTCTCCATGTGCTCCAATTAACTGGACAGGTTTGATTTTAATGATTATTTTATGATCCAGTATTGATGTAGAACTAGAGGGAACGGGTGTGAGTGTGGGTGGAGAGGTAAAACACTCGAACCATAAATTGAACTCAATAATTCAACTCTTGTATCTAGGTGCTAAATTCTATCAGGAAAAATCTATTTTATTAAATTGGCTAACATTGTTTCGCTACAACAGATACTCAATATATCAAGTGTAAATACAATCATATTTAAATCATAGTAAGAAAAACAAAAATTTAAAACATTTAATACATAATTTGCATATTGTGGTTATTTTATGAAAAAACGTTTATTTAACAGTGTACAGTGTATAACGTAAGTGTACGGTGTACAGTGTACAGTGTACAGTGTACAATGTACAATGTACAGTGTACAGTATACAGTGTACAGTGTACAATGTACAGTGTACAATGTACAGTGTACAATATACAGTGTACAATGTACAGTGTACAATGTACAGTGTACAATGTACAGTGTACAATGTACAGTGTACAGTGTACAAACATCTACCCAATTGCCAACGACTAGACCATACTTCATTCTCGGCCTAATCAGAATTATGCATGCGCCTAGTATAAATCATAAATTCAGAATTTATGTGGACTTCGGTGCAACCAGTTCCAAACCCTACCCAGATAATCAATACGTCTTGCAGCTCCCTACCCCACTCCTACAACCCCCTCTGTCCTACTCTGATATTCAATATGTCCGACCAGGTCCTACTTCCATTCAAAATAGTGAAAGAAAATGAACCAATTGCACAACTTTATTACTGCTATGTTAGTAGAATTATACTGCATCTGAATTTTCCCACTTGAACAATTTCTTTTACTGGTGCAGTGATGCCACTAGGATTCACACCAATAATACAATGAATCTTACAATAGCTTTCTTACATAGCTCTAGCTCTTTATGGTGAACAAATGTTTCACACTATAATCTGTATAGTGCTATCACTTTTAGTCCTCGTACAATTCTAGTACTTTCTACCAATTCTTTCTCCTACCATGATAATCAATACGTCCTGCAGCTTCCTGTCCTAATCTGATATTGAAAACGTCCTACCAGTTCCATCGCCTACCATGATATCCAATACGTCCTGCAGCTCCCTGTCCAATCTGATATTTAAATCGTCCTACCAGTTCCATCTCCTACCATGATGATCATTTCGTCCTGCAGCTCCCTATCCTTATCTGATATTTAAAACGTCCTACCAGTTCCATCTCCTACCATGATAATAAATACGTCCTGCAGCTCCCTGTCCAATCTGATATTTAAATCGTCCTACCAGTTCCATCTCCTACCATGATAACCAATACGTCCTGCAGCTCCCTGTCCTAATCTGATATTTAAAACGTCCTACCTGTTCTATCGCCTACCATAATAATCAATACGTCCTGCAGCTCCCTGTCCTAATCTGATGTTTAAAACGTCCTACCAGTTCCATCGCCTACCATGATATCCAATACGTCCTGCAGCTCCCTGTCCTTATCTGATATTTGAAACGTCCTACCAGTTTCATCTCCTACCATGATAATAAATACGTCCTGCAGCTCCCTGTCCAATCTGATATTTAAATCGTCCTACCAGTTCCATCTCCTACCATGATAATCAACAGTCCTACAGCTCCCTGTCCTACTCTGATATTTATATATCCAAAGCATTACCCAAACCCTGATATTTAATACAGCCGAGTTCCAAACCCTATCCTGATCTTTAAAACATCCTTTATTTCCATACACTACCCTGATCTTATTATGGCTTAAGTTTGGTGTTGGTTTTCTATCAAAATATAACAGAAATACAGGCATAGTAAAAAAAGCAGATTGCCATATGATACTTTTAAATACTGTTCATTGATATCAGGGGTATACTAGCAAAGGATGAGATTTTAGAGATTTGAGAAAATATGATCAATTCCTTTAATGCATAGCGAGAAAAAGTTGAGCCACTGAAACTAAGTTAAACCAGGAAAAGTGGTTCATACGTAGTTCAACTACTTTCCCTATTTATTGATTCTGGTTCTAGTAGCTTTTAATTTCTTTCTTTCTTTGTCAAATAATTTTTTTCTCATACTTGTAAATAAGATCAAAACTAGCACTCCTGTATGCCGAGTCCATTAGCGCCTGATCCAATCGGGCGCTCACCTTCTCCTTCTGTCTAGTTTGCAGAGACCAGAAGTTATATCAGGCGCTCACCTTCTCCTTCTGTCTAGTTTGCAGAGACCAGAAGTTATATCAGGCGCTCACCTTCTCCTTCTGTCTAGTTTGCAGAGACCAGAAGTTATATCAGGCGATCACCTTCTCCTTCTGTCTAGTTTGCAGAGACCAGAAGTTATATTAAAAAAATTGGTTAACTCTGGCCAAGAATCCATTTTCATGAGAAAATTAAATTCTTTTGCCCCCTGGTTTATATAATGATGATGGGCTAGAATTTTCAAATTAAATTTGATAATTAATATTAGGCTGGGGTAACATTTATGCAAGAAATTAATAGATAATATCCCAGATAATGTTGAGTTAATTAGAACACTGGGCTTAAACCGAAGGATTCTTGGCTAATAAAGGTCAAATATAATTATTTATTACTATTACAAACCATTTAGTATCATTAAATGTCTTTATTGCCAAACTAACCGATATTTTGGCCTTTAAACTGCCCTAAAACATGAAACCTAAAACCCACCTAAAACAACTTTTAAATTCTCATCATTGAACGTAATATTTTTATTTTCTATCAAACATAATAACAACCCAAGGCCGAATTTAAGAATTTGAGCCGCGGCTCAAATATGGTTGGTTCCACTTGAAATTGAATTCAATGTTTCAAAGTTTAAGCCGGCACTCTATTGAAACCGGTTTTTGGCGGATTTGAGACGCGGCTCAAATTCATTAAATTCGGACTCTGTATCTTTGTTATGTAAATAATCTACGTGTAGGACACTAAAACAATTAAATCTTTTCAAATATTATTATCATCCTTAAAGGGAACTGTAGACGTAATTTTAGATAACTTTTTCAACCTTTAATTGTGGCTTTATCTGTGAGCATCTTCTCTTTGCACAGTATTAAATTTTTTTTAATTTGCGGATTTCATAATATTTTTTTGCGCATTTTCAAAATTTTTCAAAATTAAATAAGATAAGATAAAAATATTTTTAGATTACATATTTAAAGTCTGACTGGCCATAAACCTTCCCTGGGGCCACGTGAGGTCCCACACAAAATTTGGGACTGATCGGTTTAGCCGTTTTAACGTTTATTGGATACAAACAAACAGACAAAAAACAAAAAATTTACATATAGATTTTGTTGATAAAACTTATATTTCCAATTTTCCCAATCCATTCTTCAAATCATCTTTGTTGACAAATCATTTTTTAAACAATCGTTGCTGACCACACTTTCCTTTAAAGGATAATCTTTGATTAAAAAAAAATATTTTTGAAAGATAAATGTTTAGATTAACAATCTTTGGTATTTTAAATTCCGATGAAATACCTGGCCTTGCATAGTAGCCTAGTTTTCAATAATTTATCAATATATAAATCAAAAATAGTTCAAATTCAACGATTAAGGATGAGATCTAACGATCAACGAGTTATGGAATTTAGATCTAGGGCAAGGTATTTTTGAAATATGTACATTATCAGGGTAGGGAGGCGGGGTCAAAATTAATTTGTAAACTTCTAAAAACTTACATTTTATAATCTTAAACCAAGTTTGATCAGTAAATACTATTATTGCTAATGGACTCTATAAAAATGTTAAGTTTTCAAACCCTCGAAGGTGTTTATCATTTAAAGACGTTGAGAAACCAAATTCGAACCAAAATATACGAAAATTTCTGGCGTGAGAGGTTGCGCGATTTTTTGATCGGAAAAATACCCAACATTTTCACCGTGTTTTGCATTTACCGTGTTTTCGCAATCCTTTTGCCAAAAATGTTTCATGCTTTTCGCAATAAATTCTGTACCATGCATTAACTGGCAATATTTCAATTTTTCAAAAGGTTTACTTAAAATATTGCACTTGTTCGGTTATCATGTTTGTTGTTTATGTAGGCTTTTAAGATGCATATGCTCACT
>NW_019396184.1:320164-326564 GCF_000591075.1 Eurytemora carolleeae
TCTAACTGTCTATAATATCTGTCTGTTATTCTAGTTGTCTTCATCTGAAGTTTTGTCTAACTGTCTATAATATCTGTCTGTTATTCTAGTTGTCTTCATCTGAAGTTTTGTCTAGCTGTCTATAATATCTGTCTGTTATTCTAGTTGTCTTCATCTGTAGTTTTGTCTAGCTGTTTATAATTATCTACCCTTAGTTTTAGTTGTCTAGCTCGTCATTTTGTCTAGCTGTCTATAATAAATATAGTTTTTACCCCCATATCTTGGAAACCTGAACCTACCTTAATATAAAGTAATAACCCTGTTTAACATGTCTTGTATATATAACTATGTTCATAAATCTCTGAACAGACCTATCGGTCAATTACATTTTACCTTTATCATTAAACCCAAAATATAGTGGGTTGAATATGAACTCTGTTTTATTACGGCCAGGCGTATTAGCTCTTGGTAGAGAGTGTAGAGTTTGAGAGAGTTGTATCAGGATTGATACATACTTGAGAATATAGAGAGAGTTGTATCTGGATTGATACATACCTAAGAATACAGAGAGAGTTGTATCTGGATTGATACATACTTAAGAATACAGAGAGAGAGTTGTCTTCATAGTTTAAGNTTAAGAATACAGAGAGAGAGTTCTATCTGGATTGATACATACTTAAGAATACAGAGAGAGAGTTGTTTCTGGATTGATACATACCTAAGAATACAGAGAGAGTTCTATCTGGATTGATACATACTTAAGAATAGAGAGAGAGAGTTGTATCTGGATTGATACATACCTAAGAATACAGAGAGAGTTGTATCTGGATTGATACTTACTTAAGAATATAGAGAGAGTTGTATCTGGATTGATACATACTTGAGAATACAGAAAGAGTTGTATCTGGATTGATACAGACTTAAAGAACTATTGGAGTAAGGCATTTGTCTTTATAATTATCTTTTCATCTGTCTTCATCTGTAAATCTGTCGAAATTGTCCATTTATCTGTTTTGATATCAGATATACATTACACCTTTCCGAAGCGGAATTTAAAAATATATCTATCAATCTATCTATCTATCTATCTATCTATCTATCTATCTATCTATCTATCTATCTATCTATCTATCTATCTATCTATCTATCTATCTATCTATCTATCTATCTATCTATCTATCTATCTATCTATCTATCTATCTTTCTATCTATTTATCTATCTATCTATCTATCTATCTATCTTTCTATCTATCAATCTCTATAATCTATATATATATATATGTATATTTATATATTTATCTATTTATCAATTAATCTATCCATCTATCTATTTGTTGATTTTTCTATCTTTCTATCTTTCTATATATCTATCTGAGTATCTTTATATCTATCTATCTATTTTTCTTTATATATTGTTGTAATTATTAATCATTTATCTATTTATCTATAATCTTTTTATTTCTTTATCTATCATTATTATTTTTATTATTGTCATAACCTTTATAATTCAGACACATTTTTTCTGTATTTCCCTTATTTATAATTTAACAATTGCATATTAATACAGATCTGAATCTGATATATATATATATATGTTTCCAGAGTAATGCATGTTATGTAGGATAGATGGCAGATCAGTCGCTGGGTTTACACAGATGCGGCACCTACCGGTAAATCATACCTCTGGGAAGAAAACGGGCCCCGAAACTTTTAAAATGATGCAATCAGATATATATCTCCGATTGGTCCCTATTACACAGTGAAAAAGTAATTAATTAAGGGGGGTGGGCAAGTTTTTAATTGCCCATCCCTCATCGTTGCGGCCATGATTGAAACTATACGCTTTTTCTGTTCTCCAGATCAGTTTTCATAGTAATCTACAATAAGAAACAGAAAACTGGGAATAGGAAACGACATTATATCAATACTTAATGAGATTGTTTGTTGTTACAAATAGGGGGATACAGGGGGGACGGACCCGTGAGATTTCGAGGCAAAAAATGTTCCCAATAAGATACAGTGTATATGTGTATCCCTTTTTCAAGTTATTTGATTGTTTAATGGAATTATAATATTTATTGAATAATTCAATCATCAACATTCAACAAGTCAAATTTGTGATTTTTTTCAGAAGAAAATGTGCTTCGCATCTTGATGTTTTTGTTTCTATTTTTGGAATTTTTTGTTTCTATTTTTATAGCTTCTCAATAGCACTGAAGGAAAAGAAAACCTTGTGCAAAACAGGAAAAATATCTGTCTTAATAAACTATAATGTGTGATAAGTTAAAAATCTAGTTTTTTAGTCTTAAGTCATTAATTTTGAATCTTTTCAAGTCTTTTAAGTCAAAAAAATGTTTGGTTTCAAAATCTGTTTTTTTATTGTTCTGAAATAAATCTAGCACCCCCCTCACTTAAATCCTGTATCCACCCCTGGTTATAAAACAAATTGTGCCAATAGTGAATCAATAGATCACTTAAATTAAGTTTGTTTACAATTTGCCTTATGTTCATTGGATTATTAAAAGTCATAACTTGAGTCTTAAAGTCGTCTTTCTATTCCAGAGTTTTTTTGTTTGAAAAAACTAATTTTTAAAAATTTGTCATCAAAGAAAAAGATAATGTAACATACTTGCATACGTGCACTGAAAATATATTGAGTAAATATGACTCCTTATGCTAATTTGTGCAGGGTTACCCACAAAAGATGAGACGATTTTAAATCTTTAAAATATGACAATTTCAAGGTTAATATTTATGTCTATGACCTTGAATATTGTGTTTAATGGCTTTTTTAATGATTTGCCAAAGAGTAAAAGGAGTTCGCGGTTACGTGAGGAAATAATCGTCTCTGAAGTCTCATCCTTTTTGGGAGACCCTGTAAATCTTTATGAGGTATCACTTGCTTCAATTGCTTAGTACAGTAGTACAGTCCTATAGTGCTGAACACACATCATACAAACATTACTTTATGATTTTCAGAGCTTTAAGATGACAGAAGGATCATTTATCCTGGGGTAGATTATGAGATAACAGTTTCCCCTTCATTTTTTCAAAAATGTATCTTGGATGAAGATGATATATGGGGTTCATAACTCCAGTGAAAAAAGAGAAGGGGGGGGGAGGGTGAATTTGCATAATTGAGTTCAATGTTTACTAACACATATTCCATATACTTACACATTACATATCTAAATATTTCAAGTATAAATATCTGTTCGTTTGTTTGTTTGTATGTTTGATCATAACCCATGAACCCCTATATAGATTTGCCACAAATTACGATTGGGAAACTTGGTATAAAAAAGAAAACGTATATCACAGCTTGGTTTGAAAGTTAAAAGATGATTATGTGACTTAATATAAGTTCTTGAGATTGTTTCTCTTATGAAGATTAAAAACAAACTGTTTTTGAATCCATGGAATGTGGCTCCATAACATTCTTCAATAAAATTCGGGCCCAAAATTGGTCCAGCCGTTTCATTGAAACTGTAATCTTGCTTATTTCTTTTTCAAATCATTAACTAAGCCATTATATTATTATAGTTTTAAAGACAGACTTCATAAATTAACCTTGGTATGATCACATTTTCAGAGTTTTCGGTTACAGTCTCGTCATTTGTGAGTAACTCTGTGTATATAACGCACTATATATAGTTAAACCTAAGCAAATCTAATTTTTCTGATTTGTACTTTAATAATATGTTTTAAGGACAATAGTCGGGATTAATCTATTAATCTATTAATCTATTTATTGTATCCGACTTTTAGTCGCCAACTTCAGCTAACAAGCTTAATACTAATAATGATAAAACAAACTTTTTTAATGATAGACAGATTATTTTAAAACTGAAAACCAACCTTTACCTCTTAAAGTCAACCCACTTAATTCTGATAACTCCGTGGGTCTAACGAGTCCCCCTAAAGCAAACAGGTATAACTAATCTAGATATATATATATATTATTATCTCATGCTTTTTGGACTTCTCTTTTTTTAAACTAGAATAATTAAATATTAATTTAAATTTGATTTAATTTTTTCCATGTTTAAACAACATAGAGGTAAATGTTATGTATAAAACGATTTACGAAAACATAAAAATTAATTATTTTTTTGATTAAATCCAATTTTTATGAAAGTTTAGTTTAATGAAATTTTTCCCCATTCCGGGTTCCTTGTGCCCGGTTTACTATTTGAACATTTTATCGGAAAAACAGGGTCCGTAAATTCATCCGTATTTTCCATTTTTCCACGTTCAGGGTTCCCATGGTGACCTTAACTTTCCAATTCTTTATTTCCCATTTTCCCAAATTCAGGGTTTCCCACAAACTTTAAATCCCAAATAGAGATTTTCTGAAATTCAGGGTCTCTAGGGACTTTAAATCCCAATAATTGGTCAACTTTTTCCCAAATCCCAGTGTCCCTGAAAATACAGGGTTCCCAATAAGTTTACTTCACTATTGGGATTCCCAATTTTCCCAAACTCAAAATTTCCTTGTAACTTTAATCAAATAAAGAATTCTTAACTTTCCAAATGCAGAAATTCGACCCTCAATTCAGAATCCACCATTTTTTTTTTAACCGAAAAGTTAAACGAAATCAAAATACATCTGTTAATAAAGTAAAAACATTTACAAAACATTTAACAATTTATTTATTTAATTCGTTAAATTAGATTTCTTCTTTTCACTTGTGAATACTATGATAAGTAATAAATTTCTATTAGAGTTCAAAATAGATTATTTCCAGGTCTGTGACCAGAAATAAATGTGTACTTTAATAAAAAAACTTTTGTGAATTCTACAAGATCAAGCATTATTCTCCATCTTCAAACTTTGAAATAAAATAGGTTTAGGTTTAGGTTTAGGTTTAGGTTTAGGTTTAGGTTTAGGTTTAGGTTTAGGTTTAGGTTTAGGTTTAGGTTTAGGTTTAGGTTTAGGTTCAGGTTTAGGTTTAGGTTTAGGTTTAGGTTCAGGTTTAGGTTTAGGTTTAGGTTCAGGTTCAGGTTTAGGTTTAGGTTCAGGTTTAGGTTCAGGTTTAGGTTTAGGTTTAGGTTCAGGTTCAGGTTTAGGTTTAGGTTTAGGTTTAGGTAAATAATTGAAGAGTGACTAACATCATCATTATTAGAAACATTACAATCAATTAATGTAAATTGTTTAATATTAATTATATAATCAAACTACATTAGGATTATTTTTACCTAATTATAATTGGTTTTCTCGACATGAGTTGTATAATTTGTATTTTGTAAAATTATAATAATTAAATGTTGTAAATTTATGTTCATTGTTGAAGACGGCATTCATTAAACGTATTGCATGTGGTTTTCCGCCATCTTTTGCCGTGTCATGTTGTGTCATATCCCAAATATAAATTCAAAAAAACAGTTTCTGGTATCTTTAAGTACAGTCGTCAAAAAGAAAAAAGATTGCAAAATAGTTCACACACTGATAGTCTGGTTTTTTGCCCCCAGCTCGAGGGGCGGCTAGTTAAGTTTTTGCAGTTTTTGTCCTCGTTTATAATATAAACGATTGTTGGACCATTTTATGCGTTTGGAAACTTTAGATGTCTAAAAATTAGCATTGTAAAAAATATTGTCATTTTTATACGCAAAACTTATAGATTAAAAGATGTGTGTATTTCGAAAATAATTAAATGGCTGGTTTCCAAACCAAATGTTTCCATCCCTGGAAAGTGACGAGATATTCAATTTATTTGGCAGATTTTTTGCCTCGGGCCAATCAGGGTAGCGCGTCAACAGTCATCGATTCAGCTGTTTGACGGGAAATCGATAGATTGATAGATTGATAGGTTTTCAATCAATGAATCAGTGAACAGTTTAGGAAATGGAGTAATATGTGGAGACTGGGAGTAAATACAATGCTTTGCTCACTTTTTTGCGACGATTATTTTCGCTCGTTTTTTTCGGGATCTTCTCATAGTAAAATAGAATTTTTCAATTAAGTTAAAATTTGGAACATTGTTTATGCAGTTTTGTTCAGAACGTATCTTTGTTTTGATGTTTTTTTTTGTCATTTTTGTCAATTTTTGTTGTTCCACAAATACCAAATTATCATGTTTTAAATATTTATTCATTACTTACTTTATTTGTTATATTTTTGGCAGATAACTTTTTCTCAAATTTTTTCACGCGCAACAAAAAATATCTCATATCTATAGTGATAAATATACCTCAAACCTGTAGATATATCTCAAGGCTATAGAGAAAAATATATCTCAAACCTTCAGTGATGAATTTATCTCAAAGCTAGATATATTTATAAATATTTATATATATATATATATTTATAGATACATATCTCATAATTAAAGAGATATGTGTATCTGAAACCTATAGATATAAATATATCTGAAAACTATAGAATTAATGAGAATTTTATGAGAAATGCAGAAATTCGACC
>NW_019396184.1:326735-331260 GCF_000591075.1 Eurytemora carolleeae
CCTATAGAGATAAATATATCTCAACCCTATAGAGATAAATATATCTCAACCCTATAGAGATAAATATATCTCAATGCTATAGAGATAAAAATATATCTCAACCCTATAGAAATAAATATATCTCAATCCTATAGAGATAAATATATCTCAATCCTATAGAGCTAAATATATCTCAACCCTATAGAGCTAAATATATCTTAAAAGGTGGATTTCTGCAAGAACTGAACTAACTGTGGTGTAGAGAGTTCAATGAACTATGAGACCCATTAAAAAAATATTTCCATTCAAACGAATTAGACTGCTGAATTTCAAAGTTTTGTAAAAATTTCAAAGGAAAATCAAAAATGTAAATTTTCGTGCAAAAATCATTGTTTTTAATAGAATCCTCGTCTCAAATATTCAAATCAATGTGTGTGTGTTATAAAATCAAGGGAAATGATTGTTTAAAATGACCTCAATTATTATTTTTTGCTACAAATTACATTTTAATCTTTATAAAAGTCGAACTTATAATTATTGTAACGTTCTTATTTATAAAAAGTTCCATGGGAAAGTAACAACATTATAATTCTTAATTATAAACTTTGTCTCTTGATCTTGGGCTCTTTTCTGTTTATTATCATTGAATGTAAGTAATACAGATTTTTTTCCTAATTAAATTTCTAATTGTAATGCCCTTTCTTTCGAAAATAAGAGAAATCATATGAGTATGAATCTGCTGCAAAGTTTACATTAATGGCGCGGGCTGACCGAAATTTTGAATATTGACTTAATTTATATGTTATTTATTTGATTAGCATTTAAATCTCTGTTTGTATATCCGATCATAACTCAGAAACCCCTTGACCGATTTGCCTCAAATTTTGATTGGGAAACTCGTTAGAAATACGAAATGTTCGTAGCTTGGTTTAATTATATCTTAAGTTGAGTGAGAAAGTTAGTTTCCCGGCAAAGCTGGGTTCCCAAGCTAGTTAAAGATTCATCTTAATTTATATTTTTTATGTTCATGTGTTTATTTGTTAAACTATTCGAAGAAAAGCGTTAAACTTAGTTTTCGCATCATTACACAAGGATTAAGGTCTGCTAAAAAATGTATTTATTTTTGCAAGAAAAATATGCTTTACTATGTTCAGGTTCTGTACTATTCCCTGTTATGACAAAAAGATGGGTAAGTAAAATATTGATAAAAAAAATCCTAAATGACCTAATTCTCCATTTTCCAACATGTCTGCCCCCTGTCTCAGGTCCATGACGTTTATTTGCCGCCGGATCCAGGCTGTACACCGGAAGTGCTCCTCATTAACGATCTCAGCTCCTTTCTCATTGGTCAGAATATCGATTTGGTATCCAATCAGGAGCCGACAAATTATGTCATAAAATTCGGAAAGTGCAATATTTGGTATAAACCCAAATCTGAACTATTTAAAAGAGAGAATATAAAAAAAAACTTTAAATCTAATTTCCTTTCATTACTGGATGTACAATTTAAATAATAACTCACGGTGATTTATATGTTTTGGTTTATGCAGGCAGTTTCGAACCAATTGGTCTCTATACTTGAGGGGCTCCTCTCTTAAAAGCGCCATAGAGAGGCTCATACGCTTTGTTTGCTGAACCTAAAACTTAAGACAGGATATTGTTATGAAAACCGGTTTTAGTACCTGAGTTTAACTAATGGGGTTTGACAGTTTTGTGGATATCAATATTTTTTATATGAAATATTTTTTTATTTAGTTCCTTCATAATCCTCATTTTTTTCAAATCTCTTAAATTAAAATCTAAAGAAATGTTAAGACCACAAAAAGGAAACTCGAGAGTTTCGTTCAACGCTACTCTTTTAAATTTCGGGCTCTGGATTGACTGAATGATCTAAAGCGTGGCTTCGAGGTTATCTCTTAGTTTTGCGTAATATGATTATATTTTCAACTTTTTTTCAGTTTAAATATACATTTTAGATGTTTAAATATATATTTCTTCCAAGACAAAATGTTTCATGGGTCTAACCCAATCATCAGTTGGAATATATATATATATTATAATATTATTTTGGTTTTGATCATAAATATTAAATATTTCGGGAGGGAGGGGGGAAGAAAGAGGTTATAAAATTAAAATTAAATGTTTGTATGAGAGAGTGGGATGTTTAATTCTTTTTTAAGTACATCTAGTATGTAGGGTGTTTAAATAATTGTCGCTTCTTTTACATGTTCTTGATTATATGACAGCCTTTATCATCTCTGTGAATCTTAAGTAATCATAATTAAATATAAATTTTACGTTGATAAAGTTTAAAAGGACTTGTTTGTAATTATTTCATTTTGTTTAATTAAATCTTGATTAATTTAAATTATCAAAATTTCGTTGTTCTACAAAAAGATTTTAAAGAGCTTTTGAAAAATTAATTTTAAAAATCAATCCCACCCTGTAGCTGTATAAAAAATGAGGATTTTAGGCAATTATTTTATTAACACCCTGTAGCACTGAGTATTTAAAGACAGGGATATTTGATATAAATGTTTAAATATTAAACCACAAACTATAAACAGGGTATTGAGAATTGAACTAATATTGTTATAGAGAACCATGGAGGGTTTACCCAGAATTCAACCAGGGGGGTCTTTTTATCTTTTTATACTTTCCAGGAATCCTTTTGTCATTGAGTTAATTGATAAAGGGAAAATGCATAGTTTTCCTCTCGCAAATTTTAACAATTGCAAAACGAGTTTTGAGATTTTTAACTGTAACAAAAACTATCAGGTTTCATTCAGTTTTGTACAGTACTGTACAGTTTTGTACAGTACAGTACAGTTTAAGATAATCTAATCAAACGTTGACAGTCCCTTTAAGATTATCAATGATTATATTCACCTTTCTGTAAAAAATATACTATATCATACTTATATTTCTACCCGTTGTTGTTATATCATATGTTACCTTAATGAGATTTCCGGCCATTCCTTAAGACTACCTGTATCATATAGAGAGGAGTTGGAGATATACTCTGAATACGAATGGTTGTGTTAATCATTAATCGGTGGAGAAATAGATTCAGAGAGCTTTAAGTACAAGTAAGAGGCCTTTGGAGTTTTGGCATCGTTACACCACAATTAAAAAAATTTATAAGCTACTATTTGAAGGGCCCGGCGTTTCCCGTGTAAAAAAAAAATTTTAAATAAATAAATTTAAAAAAAAAATTTAGAATTTTTTATAACCTATTACACTCCCCAGCCACCCCTGAGTGTCTNTAGTTGTATTTAGAGATGGGCATCTAATAGTTGTATTTAGAGATGGGCATCTAATAGTTGTATTTAGAGATGGGCATCTAATAGTTGTATTTAGAGATGGGCATCTAATAGTTGTATTTAGAGATGGGCATCTAATAGTTGTATTTAGAGATGGGCATCTAATAGTTGTATTTAGAGATGGGCATCTAATAGTTGTATTTAGAGATGGGCATCTAATAGTTGTATTTAGAGATGGGCATCTAATAGTTGTATTTAGAGATGGGCATCTAATAGTTGTATTTAGAGATGGGCATCTAATAGTTGTATTTAGAGATGGGCATCTAATAGTTGTATTTAGAGATGGGCATCTAATAGTTGTATTTAGAGATGGGCATCTAATAGTTGTATTTAGAGATGGGCATCTAATAGTTGTATTTAGAGATGGGCATCTAATAGTTGTATTTAGAGATGGGCATCTAATAGTTGTATTTAGAGATGGGCATCTAATAGTTGTATTTAGAGATGGGCATCTAATAGTTGTATTTAGAGATGGGCATCTAATAGTTGTATTTAGAGATGGGCATCTAATAGTTGTATTTAGAGATGGGCATCTAATAGTTGTATTTAGAGATGGGCATCTAATAGTTGTATTTAGAGATGGGCATCTAATAGTTGTATTTAGAGATGGGCATCTAATAGTTGTATTTAGAGATGGGCATCTAATAGTTGTATTTAGAGATGGGCATCTAATAGTTGCACGATCAAAAACAAAACAAAAATTGTTAAATCATTTTTCAAAATTAATTTTGGTAAATATTTTCGTCAGAACAAATAATGGAATCGAGTCTTTGCAACAAACTTAAATTTCCTAATTCTTATATTTTTTCAACCTGATGGTGTAAACTTAGATAGTTTGACCTGCAATAAATTCATAGTTTAAAACATATCTAAGGTGTGCCATATTGGATTGGGTAGCAAAAATATAGGGATTAGAAAATCAGAGTTTGTGGCAAAAACTCAATTCCTATTACCAGCAAAATTAAATTTGGAATGGTGCTAAACATTTCAGAGTCTTTCTAGGGGACTCTGAAATGTTTTTCAAATACCTTGACTATTTAAAAATGAAGAAAAAATTATGCCCATTTCTAGTTATATACCCGCTCAGGGCAGCAGGACAATAAACCAACCCTGCTATTATTTTCCCGGTAGAAAATACGCCTTAAATACGCCCCGCCCCCACTTCCGGTTCATCAAAGCAGGACCGAGCATCTTTCCCGGTAGGAGGGGGGAGGAGAGGGGGG
>NW_019396184.1:332155-333400 GCF_000591075.1 Eurytemora carolleeae
GGGGGGGGGGGGGGGGGGGGTAGAGGTAAAAGTTTGTTTCTGAATATGTTGTATCCTAAGCCTTCTCATGTCAAGACAAGTAGAAAATGGTTTCGGATAATCCATTATTGAAAACTTAAACATTTTTCTAGATGTTGATTTTTTACATTTTAGAAAGAATATTTAAACAAATAATTTATTAGTTCACCACAAAGAATGTGAAGACGACTTGAACCTCTGACGATCTCAGACTTAAATTTACTCTTCTATATTTAATGATTTGACAAAGGAAGAAGATTCTAGTTGCAGGAATCATAAATATAAGGAAACAGAACAGTACAAATCTGAAATCTCATCCTTAGAGGGTAACCCTGTATATATCTATCTATCTATCTACAGGGTGTCCCAAAAAACATGGGAATTCAGTGACGAATTCGATATCGTCTTTGTTATGAATTAAAATTGTAATACCTAATTTCAAAAGCCAAAATATTATTATGTCTGCTAGAGTTTATTTAATAAAGAGGGTTAAAAGACTGTAAAGATATGTCTATAATGTCTCCGCAAGATGAACAGTGAAGACGGACAAGTTTACTATGTTATATACTGCAATTTTCTTGTTTTACTAAGTACAACCGTATGCAGCCAAAACATAAACAAACAAATTGTGAACATGCAGACGAAACTCTTACAGATTACAGCTTTCTCAGTAGGTATTACTATACTAAATCAAAGAATTATTTAAAAAGACGATATCGAATTCGTCACTGAATTCCCATGTTTATTGGGACAGACTGTATCTAAAAAGTTAAAACAGGTATATAGAGCAATATCAACCAAACTTGGAAAAAATACATACAGCTAGTCACTTCAGAATACATATTTTGATAAACATATTATCTATCTATCTATCTATCTATCTATCTATATATCTATCTATCTATCTATATCTATCCTACTATCTCTGGTCTACACTATGAAGTATTAAGACTATGTTTAAAAGCCCGCTTAAAAACGTAAATATGAACCCTCCAGCCAACCCTTCCCTCCCTCCAGCCAAGTATAATATCAAGGATTTACATAAACGCCTCGTTATAACTAGTCATTAGACTTGTGACTTGAATTTTCAGCCACACATTCAGACAAAACTAATAGCTCACATTTCAACTAGAATGAATTTAGAACCGGAAAATACCTTGTTTTATCTACTGATAACGAATATTATTATGGTGAGGAGGGAGGGGGGGGAGGGAGGAGGAGAAGGGG
>NW_019396184.1:333878-353355 GCF_000591075.1 Eurytemora carolleeae
ACAACCTGTATTGAGAATATATAAACTATATTGTTACAACCTGTATTGAGAATATATAAACTATATTATTACAACCTGTATTGAGAATATATAAAACTATATTGTTACAACCTGTATTGAGAATATATAAATTATATTGTTACAACCTGTATTGAGAATATATAAACTATATTGTTACAACCTGTACAAATGAGGATATATAAATTAGTATCTCATTAACGACTGTCAATTGTAAAGGATTGAAGTGGAGGGTGTGCAGCAATAAACATCAATTTAAATCTGTCTCAATTAACTTCCGTAGAATATCTGTCTATATGTCTATCTATCTATCTATCTATCTGTTTATCTATTCATGTCTATCTATCTATCCAGGATATTGCTGTGAATACAGGGTGGATGCACTTTACTTAAAGGGTGTTGAAAAATATGATTTTTTTTAAAATTTAGTCACTAAAATGTTTTTAACTCAATTAACACAATAAAGTTCTCAACTTAATAAAGTATTGTACAAGAACGTTTTTTAATTTTTGAAGAAAATATGGAAATACATTTTTTTTGCAAAATTGCATTACACCCTCAGTTATGCATTGAACCAAACCAAATCTTATTCATCATAATCATCCTTCCTAACCTTACTTCTAGTTTCTTAAACCTTTATTTAGTTTCCGAAATAAAAATCTAGCTTTTTTACAAAAAACCTAGCTTCCTTACCATAAAACCTAGTTTCTTAACCACAAACCTAGCTTCCTAACCATAAACCTAGCTTCCTAACCTTATATCTAGTTTCTTAAACCTTTATTTAGTTTCCGTAATAAAAATCTAGCTTTCTAACAAAAACCTAGCTTCCTAACCATAAAACCTAGTTTCTTAACCATAAACCTAGCTTCCTAACCATAAACCTAGCTTCCTAACCTTATATATAGTTTCTTAAACCTTTATTTAGTTTCCGAAATAAAAATCTAGCTTTCTAACAAAAAACCTAGCTTCCTAACCATAAAACCTAGTTTCTTAACCATAAACCTAGCTTCCTAACCATAAACCTAGCTTCCTAACCTTATATCTAGTTTCTTAAACCTTTATCTAGTTTCCTAAATAAAAATCTAGTTTTCTAACAAAAAACCTAGCTAATGGTCTAATGATCTAATGATCTAACGATCTAATTTTCTAATGATCTAATGTTCTAATGTTCTTATAATCTTATTATCTAATGATCTAATGAATCTAATGATCTAATAATCTAATTATCTACTGATCTAATGTTATATTGATCTAATAATCTAATGATCTAATTGATATAACGATCCAATGATCTAATGACCTAATGATCTAATGATCTAATTATCTAATGATATAGTGATCTAATGATCTAATGAGCCCGAAGGGTAATTAATGCTTGGTCTGGTTTATCAACGTTTAATCAAATCCAACAATCTTTCTAATGAACCCAGAGTCAGGATGTTTACAGCTCCAGCAGTACACAAACAAACTTTTATAAAAAAAACCTCTGCAATGCAACATTATGCATATCAGCAGTAATTAGCGCGAGGTTTGCACTGCAATTAAAAATGACGGTTATTGAGAGTGCAATTCTGACAGGAAGTACTTTTCAAAAATTCATTTTAATTGGAAACTTTCGGAGCTAAAATCTTTAGAATGAGATATCCTTAATCCCGATTACTTAAACTGAGTATCCAATGGACACACTTTTGATTTTCTTCTTAAATTGTTCTTTCTTTCTTATAGCTTTCTTATAGTAGAGAAAAATCATAAACCGGTTTTTTTTAATTAGAGAGGCCCCCCCCCCCGTTTCTGTATATAATCTTAAATGGCGCGCAAAATTTCAAATTTCTCGGTTTTATATATGCGACTCTGATTGGTTGAATTTTATACATTTTTTAGGATAAAAGTACAAGATTAAGTTAGTCTTAAGATTAAGAAAAAGAGAGGATCAAGCATTAATCTCGATATCCATCATTCTTAAGTTTTTAGCTCGGGGCCAAAAAGAAAACAAATTTGAATAAAAATTAATCTTATTCTTATAAGGATAGTGATCTCTCTAATAGCGTTTCTAGCTGTCCCAAAAGTAAGGCCTGCAGACCTTAACCAGAGTAACCATAGCTTAGAATTAATTTTATCAATATGAAAATAATGAATATCGAATTTTGAAGTATGCAAATTTTTGAAATTTGATCATCTATAAACCTTCCCTGGGGTCATTGTGAAGTCCCACACAAAATTTGGACCCGATTAGTTTAGCCGTTTTGCAGTTTAGCGGATACAAACAGACAGACACCCAAACAGACAAGCAAAGTATATATATACTAAGCTTTTAGGGTTAAATTGTGAACATGTTCTCTTTGCTTACATTTTAAAACAAAGAATTAAAAAATTTTGCGGATTTAAAAAAAAAATTCGCGGATTTTTAAGAATTTAATTTTTTTTCAAAATTAAAAACCTTTAAAACACATTTTTTTAAAATTTTTATCATTCATAAACCTTCCCTGTGGTCATGTGATGTCCCACAAAAAATTTGGGCCCGATCGGTTCAGCCGTTTTGACGTTTATTGGATACAAACAAACAAACAGACAAACAGACAAGCCAAATTTATATATAGACTAGCCTTAGAGGGCGCTACGCGCCCATCTTCTAAATTAATTGTGAACATGTTCTCTTTGTGTACATCGTAAAACAAAACAAAAATAATTCGCGGATTTTCACAAAAAATTTCGTGGATTTTCAAAATATTCAAAAATTTAATGACGATCGAATTGTGATGGAGACAAATATTTGAAATTTTGATCATTCATAAACCTTCCCTGTGGTCACGTGATGTCCCACAAAAAATTTGGGCCCGATCATTTCAGCCGTTTTGACGTTTATTGGATACAAACAAACAGACAGACAAGCCAAATTTATATATAGATATATAGAGGACAAATTTCTCTTTCTTCATTGTTGAGGAAATACTCAAGAATTAAGAGGGGCGCCACATGCAGAACGGGAGTATATTTGAATATTCGCGCTTGGCCAACTTTTGCGGTCCTAGTTTAGACTGTACCGCCAATTTACATTTACTAAGCGGCAGACCTGTGTGGCTATTTGATTTAGAATATATTTCAGAATAATTTTTCTCGTTTAAAAGTTTCAAAACTAATTTAAATTCCTTTCTTTGTATAAATTATATTTTAAAAAATTTTGGGATTATTTTCCGTTTACGTAAACCTCAATATCTCATATAGAAAGTAGTAATCTCTGTTTCGTCTGTTTGTATGTCCGATCATAACTCATAAACCCTTGACAGATATGCATCAACTTTTAAATGAGGATCTCGTTAGGTTCGTTAGATCTCCAGGCGAAGCAGGGTTTCTAAGCTAGTACTTAATATTTAGAAAAATGTTTTTTTAAATCACTTCAATTGCACTAAACCACACTTATTTAATCTTTAAATCAAACCAATTTAAATGGTGGCAAAAATATAAAAATTACTGTATTAATTGAGAAATTCTGAGATTATAGCTCTGAAATGATAAGGTGCCTTTTATTTATTTAGTACAACTCAATATGTGATATTGTTAAGCTATGACTTCAAGCCAATATTTGAATTTAAAGTGGGGGCGAACTAAAATCTACGAAAATATTTCAAAGATTTTGTATAACGTCAATCCCTGCCGTGTTGCAGTACAGTACAGTAAATTGTACAATTCCTTGTGTACAGTTATTCTAGTTTAACTGTACATCAAGATAGATAGATGGATTTAGAAAAAAATTGTATATTACCTTATCTAATAATCTAAAGGTGTTTTTAACTACATTTTAAACTTGGTTCATGAATATATAAATTGCTGCAATAAATTGATGTCTGCAAATAAAAATGGGAACCAGGTGCCTTTCGCACTTGTATAGGTCTCTAAATGCCCTGATACACCCCCAATACTGACGATTTACAACCGTGGAGAACAATCGACACTTTGCGAAATACCAATTTGCAAAAATACCCTCTGCAAATCTTATATAATTCCGTCAGATAATTTGCAAAGACGAGGTGGGACCATCTGGTGGCAGAAAAAGTATATTAGCGGGCAATGGCGTATACAGGAACCTGTTCGGGGAGGGGGGGCTCCACGCCTCTGATAGGTACTAAAAAACTGGAAATCATAGTTTTCACTTTTCCAGGAAAGGCTTAGCCCCCATAGCCCCCTTGCCCTTGTATCCGCCCCTGTTAGTTGGATCCATGGTATAGCCTGTGTTTGCGGCAAAGTTAATTGTTGTCTAAACTGACAGTTTTGCAACCGTAAACTGTTTAAGTATTGGTTATGTTTGCGGCATCTGCTCTGGCGGATATTTTCTAATACAAATCAATTAATTCGGGAACTTTTATTCCTCGTAATTTCAGGTTTACAGCTTCTTAAATACAGGCAGAGTTATGAATTTTAGAAATATACAGGTGGAAGCCATATTTCAGCATTTTATCTTAAAAACGTTGGATTTTGTTGCATATTATATGGTGAGAGAAAATATAATAGAAAACTTGAAAGGTTATTATTTCACTTTATATTAACTAGTTTTAAATGTGTTCGTTGAGAGTTTATTGATTATTTGTTAAAAAAAAAGAAATAAAATCTTAATTTTTGTTTAAAATAAAAAATACGTTGGAAAATTCCATCAAAATTGAATAAAAAACATAAAAAAAGGAAAAAGGAGAAACATTATTTTAGAAAAGGATAAAATAAAATGGATAAAATAGACTTAAAAATCAAAACAAAAAAACGGAAGAATTGAGAAAGGAAAGATAAAGAAGACGGAAGAAGTGAGAAAGGAAAGAATAAAGGAAATTGGAAGAATTGAGAAAGGAAAGATAAA
Source organism: Eurytemora carolleeae (assembly GCF_000591075.1). Classification (NCBI taxonomy): domain Eukaryota; kingdom Metazoa; phylum Arthropoda; class Copepoda; order Calanoida; family Temoridae; genus Eurytemora; species Eurytemora carolleeae. Next base: position 338,740 of record NW_019396184.1, read on the forward strand.
GGATATGAAAGAATTGAGAAAGGAAAGATACAGAAGACGTATGAAATGAGAAAGGAATGATTGATAAAGGAGACGGAGGAATTGAGAAAGGAAAGATAAAGGAGACAGAAGAAGTTAGAAAGGAAAAATGAAGAAGACGGAAGAATTGAGAAAGGAAAGATAAAGGATATAAAAGAATTGTGAAAGGAAAGATAAAGAAGACGGAAGAATTGAGAAAGGAAACATGAAGAAGACGATAGAATTGAGAAAGGAAAAATAATGGAGACGGAAGACTGGAGAAAGGAAAGATAAAGGATATGAAAAAATTGAAAAAGGAAAGATAAAGAAGACGAAAGAAGTGAGAAAGGAAAGAATAAAGGAAATTGAAAGAATTGAGAAAGGAAAGATAAAGAATATGGAAGAATTTAGAAAGATAAGATAAAGAAGACGAAAGAAGTGAGAAAGGAAAGAATAAAGGAGAAGGAAGAATTAAGAAAGGAAAGATGAAGGAGACGAAAGAATTGAGAAAGGAAAGAATAAAGGAGAAGGATGAATTGAGAAAGGAAAGATAAAGAAGACGGAAGAAATGAGAAAGGAAAGAATAAAGGAGAAGGATGAATTGAGAAAGGAAAGATAAAGAAGACGGAAGAAATGAGAAAGGAAACATGAAGAAGACGATAGAATTGAGAAAGAAAAGAGAGAGAAGACGGAGACGGAAGAATTGAGAAAGGAAAGATGAAGAAGACGATAGAATTGAGAAAGGAAAGATGAAGAAGACGATAGAATTGAGAAAGGAAAGATGAAGAAGACGATAGAATTGAGAAAGGAAAGATAAAGAAGACGGATGAAATGAGAAAGGAATGATAAAGGAGACGGAAGAATTGAGAAAGAAAAGATGAAGGAGAAAGAAGAAATATAAGAGAAAAAGAGAAGAAACATGAAACTGAAAAAAAATTAAAAACATAAGATTGAACATGAAAAAGCTTTAAAATGAGATAGATTATTGGGATGGAGAAGCGGGAGGGGGGGGATTGGGATGGAAAGAAGGGAGGGATGGGGGGGATTTCTAGAATCTGGATTTAAGGGTTTGATGATAAATATAAATCTCTGATACAGACTACCGGAGAAAATTTCAATATGAACCTAATCAAATCATCCCAGTCGATTTACGTACCAGGAGCAGAGTGCATATGTAAATCTAGTATCATTAGCATACAGAGGGAATATGGGGTGGGAGTTTAAGGGGAGTGAGCGAAAGGGGGGGGAGTGAGCGAAGGGGGGGGGGTAGGAAGAAATCAATAAAAGAGAGTGGTAAAGGAGTAACTTAATAATTGTAAAACTTTGCGTTTATCTGTATTTCAATATTAACATAAACTTCAGAAATCAGAATTTGCAAGACTGGAGATAAAATCATGTATAATCTTCATTTTTATAACTGTATTGTACTATCAAGCATAGGCCGTTAATTATACAGGGTGTCCCAATAAACATGGGAATTCAGTGACGAATTCGATGTCGTCTTTTTAATAACTCTTTGATTTAGTAAAGTGATACCTACTGAGAAAGCTGTAATCTGTAAGAGTTTCGTCTGCTATGTTCACATTTTGTTTGTTTATGTTTTGACTGATATCCAATTCGTCACTGAATTCCTATGTTTTTTGGGACACCCTGTATATAAATAGATCAGTGCCTCCATTTTTTTTACAGGGTGGAAATATGGAAAATATGGAAGATATCGTCGCTGCTTTTCTAACTCTAACAGTGTCAAATTTTGATGATTTCTCCATTGTTTCTTATTGACTAACAAGCCACAAAATAGATTTAAAATTCATCAGACAAATCTTTTAAAGGTACCGTTCTAAATTGGACATTACCATCTTTACATAATGGGCAACTTGAAATTAGGCTAACAGTCCCCTTAGATTCTTTTAAATCTTAATCTTGTTTCGATCAATTTTGGTTCTTTCAACAGAGAAGAAGAAGAAGAAGAAGAAGAAGAAGGAGAAGAAGAAGAAGAAGAAGAAGAAGAAGAAGAAGAAGAAGAAGAAGAAGAAGAAGAAGAAGAAGAAGAAGAATCTTCTCCTCATCCTTCTCCTCATCCTACTCCTCATCCTACTCCACATTCTTCTCCTCATCCTACTCCTCATCCTACTCCTAATCCTTATCCTCATCCTTCTCCTCATCCTTCTCCCCACCCTTCTCCTCATCCTTCTACCCATCCTTCTCCTCATCCATCTCCTCCTCTCTCCTAATTGAATGCCTATGGCGCTGTGTATATAAGAAGGTGTAATACAAAGTCTGTATAATGTTAATAAACTAAATATTCTTCGTGTTTTTAAATTTCAAGATGGATTCCTTCAAACAAATGTTTGGTTTGGATCGCCTGGAGCGCGCCATTTACAATTTAAAGGAATGTAAGTACAGGGATGTAAATGGAGAAAATAAGGGTGTTAAATACAAACGAAAAGGTACTTCCTAATGGACCACTCCCCCCTCTCCTTACCCTTCCCCCCCCTCTCATGGACCACTCCCTCTCTCCCCCCATGATGCAAAAGAAATTGCACACAGGAAAATAGTTTTTTTTATAATATTTTAGTCAGTTATTTTTATGGACATAAATTTTCAACGTAAGATATTTCTAAATAAACAGAAAATCTATCTTTTACAAGAATATGTTTGATATAATTTCTCATTTTCATTTTGAATTATTATGATTTGATAACAAACAAAAAGAATACTTTCTGAATAAATAAATTTTTAATTATATGAATCAATTGTTTCGCAAAAATTGATAATCTATGAATTTCTTAAAGCGCGCATATAAGAAACATTTTATAATTACATGCGGTATACGTGCTCTGTAACTTGCAATAAAATGTCTTCGCCTCTGTAATTACATAATTACATTCTTGTAATGAATGTCTAAATAAATACAAAGCCTGGCGCTTGGAGCTAGAATTAGCGCACGGAAACAGGTCTGCTTGTACTAATTATGACCAGATTTATCACATGTCTTGAATATGAGAAGACGGCCATTTTGTTTCTCGGAGATTTTATCGCCATGACCGTAACTGCATCATAATTAAATCACTAAATTATTATCTTTAAATTATATAAATTTCAAACTTTCAAAAATTATCTACCTTACAAACGGATCTTGATCAAGATATATTATGAATACTTTCGTCTCTCTGATTTGTTATAAAAAAAAACGTTCTTCATTCTAAAGCGGGTAAGGGGGACAGTTCAAAGAGATTCAAAAAGATCTCTTTTTAAAGGTATCATTGTTATTGCAAGAATTATTTCTGAAAACAAGTTATTTGCAAATTTTATTGATCTTTATCATTTCCCCCGCAAGGAAAACCTTGGTTTTTCTACAATTTGTTTGTTTAAGTGGAAAATTACAGATATTTTGTGGCTGGACTGTTTTTGCTGAACTTCTTCTAGATTGTTAAATATATCCTTCAGGGTACACAGTTTAGAACATCGTGTTGCTTACATTTACTNAAACCCTCTGAATGCATTAACATATTAAGTTTATCCTACTTAAGGTTTAATACTGGTAAACATGTTTATTTCATTTTATTAGGGTTTCCTAGTTTCAGTTCTACGGTATCCCCTTCCCAATTGAGCATATATAAACTATATTGTTACAACCTGTATTGAGCATATATAAACTATATTGTTAATAATCCCAACGTATTTCCAGTTCTTAATCTGTATTCCTATCTTATTCGTTTCCTGTATTCCCATCTTATTCGTTTCCTGTATTCCCATCTTATTCGTGTCCTGTATTCCTATCTTATTCGTGTCCTGTATTCCCATCTTATTCGTGTCCTGTATTCCCATCTTATTCATCTCCCCTTGTTTACCTTTTCGTCACCCTATACTCATCTCCCCCTATTGTCCCCAAATTTGTTCCCCAAATCTTACCTTGTACAGCAAGGAGATGCTCGTCATTTGTCCATCTAGCGTTTATTCTAGAGGCTGAGGGTTCAGGGATACGGTAGGGATCAATATCACGACCTAAAATATACATCACAATAAATCCCAATTGAGAGCTAGATAGATGCAGTATGCAATATACAATATACAATGAACAATATACAATGAACAATGAACAATGAACAATGAACAATGAACAATGAACAATATACAATAAAAATGCACATTCCGATATAATTCAGAATTGTAAGTACAGAATTTTTATTTTACCTTTTGTTTTTTTGCGGAGTCCTGACAATGTTTGTTTGTTGCTTTGAACAGTTCTCTTGTACTGCAGAATTTCCCTGTCTAGGGATTTGAGGAGAGAATCTCCCTGTCCGCTCGGGCCCGTAGCCAGCGACACCTATACAGAGTTATAGAAAATCTAAAGCAGAGTTTCGAGGTATATAAACACTCATGTATTGTATTGTAAAGATTTTAAATATATTAAATTGTTAAGATAGATATTTACAGAAATTCTATCAGCGCATCTGAAAAAAAAATCGTAACCCATTGAATACCGAGCTCTTAATGAAATTCTATAGGAGATGGGAAATCATGTGCAAATAGGTTTATTTCTTTTGTTATTTAAGGTTTTGTTTTACTTGGTATCTTGATCTGGATCTAATGTTTTATGATTATCTTTTTAGGGGGTGCACGATACACAGAGAAGACAGGTGCTTTCCCAGGGAATGGGCTCCAGCGTTAAGATACGCACTCATCCTTTTCTTTGTTGTTTACTTTGAGCCCAAGCTCTTATTTAAAACCAAATATATATGTTTACGTTATGAATCCTTGCCCATGCCCCACCTTCGATTCATGCTGTACTGATTTTGTCTTTTGTCCTTTTTGTGTTTTTCTTAACATTTTTTTATATTAAAGCTAAAAATGGGAGCTATTAAGTCCACCTGCTGCGGAATTTGATTTGAATAAAAGTTTTATTTAAGATGAATGAGCCAATGAGCTCAATGAGCTCAATGAGGCAGTCAATAAGTCAATGAATCTATGAATGAATGAATCAATCAATACTTACTAGATCGTCGTGGTTTATATGCATTCCCTTCGGAGGTCTGGTCGCATTGCGAAATATCGATCTGTTCGGTTTCAACCCGTCTTTCCGTAAGGGACCCGTCGTCGGTCGAAACTAAATAATAAGATTATTAAGGATAGCTTGCAAACCTAGCTGAAGTCATAGTACGTCCCACCGTTTACCCACGCTAAGTCGTAAATTATGATTTTAGTTTTTTCCCCGTTAAAAGTGGACCCGCTCATTTTGGAATCTCAAAACCAAACTAAGAACATTCCAATTGGTCTCCCGAGTTACCCTATCTAAATTTGATGCAAATCAGTCCAGGGGTTCTAGAGTTATGGTGGGTCAAACAAACATACAGACAAACACATTTGTAAGGACCATGAAACAAAGAACGGGCGTAATTTTTAAAAAAAAAATTTTTGGTACAAAGAAAAGTATTAAAAAAATGAAAGTTTAATGACCAATTTTTCATTCCCATGAATTCCAAAAAATATACACCCCTGAAGTTAATGAAAATATACACCCCTGAAGTTAATGAAAATATACACCCCAGAAGTTAATGAAAATATACACCCCTGAAGTTAATGAAAATACACACCCCTGAAGTTGATGAAAATATACACCCCTGAAGTTGATGAAAATATACACCCCGAAGTTGATGAAAATATACACCCCTGAAGTTGATGAAAATATACACCCCTGAAGTTAATTAAAATATACACCCCTGAAGTTAATGAAAATATACACCCCTGAAGTTAATGAAAATATACACCCCTGAAGTTAATGAAAATATACACCCCTGAAGATAATGAAAATATGCACCCCTGAAGTTAATGAAAATATACACCCCTGAAGTTGATGAAAATATACACCCCTGAAGTTAATGAAAATTTGGAAAAGTACCGACAAACTCAATTATGATTTATGAAGAACGAATCAGGAAAAACGCAAAACTTAGACAAAAGAAACACTCACAAAATCATGTGTTGATTACGAACATGGAAAAATACTGTCATTAAAAGAGAAAAAAAAAAATTTGGTGAGAGCACTTGATAGATTTTGTACGGCGTAGTTTGCATTTTCGTTTCTTTTTAATTTTTTTATTTTATTTACATTTTCCTTCCCCCCCCTTATATTCTGATAAATATGACCCACCTGACCGGTCCTGTTCCAAAACAGATGACAGGTTCCGCACAGGTTTCCTCTACAATAAATAAATTTGTTTCTATCAATTAGATTTTTTTTAATATCAAGAAAATTTAAAACTCATTAGCTTGAATGACCGACAGAGGCATTGCTTTTAAACCGACAAAAGTAAAAATTTGACATCCAAAAGAGTAGACGAACCAACGAACCAACGAACCAACGAACCAACGAACCAACCAACCAAACAACCAACCAAACAACCAACTAACCAATCAACCAACGAACCAACCAACGAACCAACCAACGAACCAACCGGAGCCAAATAAACAAGCAAGCAGTGTTTGGGATCTGAATCCGTTGAATCTACAACATTTTGGCTTCGTGGATCCAGACCCGGATCCAAGGGGCAAAATATCAACCATAACTACAAACAAAAATATTTTGCTCTCTAAACTCAAATCTGAACTGATAAAAAACAAAAACAAAAATAAAAAAGATTAATACAATTTTTCCTTATCTGGAATGGTTCATCAAGTTTCAGCATGACAAAAAGAAAAAAAATTTCAAAAATCTTTAAAGAAATGTTCATGACCTGGATCCCTTTTACCAGTGTATATCCAGCATCCGGATCCGCATCAAAATTAAATGGATCCTAAGCACTGCAAGCAGCCAATCAAACAACCAACCTACCTTGAACTGGGTTGAGGGGAATGACAAGATATCCCGCAGTTTATACAGTTCTCCATCTTTTCCCCAACTGTCTGGATACAAATATAAATTAAAGCAACTGTGCACGATTCACAACGGTACTTTTCAAACTTTGCTCTGATCAATAGCATTGAAGAACTTAAACGAAAATCACAAGTCACTGTGTCACCAAAATGGAATCAGTTTTTGAAGGAAACCACACGGATATCTCATTCGTCTTTGACAAAACACTGTTTAAGGGTACCATTGTGTATCAGACAAACCACACTGTAAATGGACACGCTGCTTTAAATTACATGTACAATCTCTTTAAATTACATGTACAATCTCTTTAAATTACATGTACAATCTCTTTAAATTACATGTACAATCTTTAAAAAGTTATAATTTCAGCTACATTCACGGGTGTTTATTTGTACTTTTTATGTTAGGATGAAAGAATGAATGAATGAATGAATAAATTAATAAATAAAAGGATGAAAGAATGAATGAAAGAACATATTAAAGGATGAATGAAAGGACATATTAAAGGATGAATGAAAGGACATATTAAAGAATGAATGAAAGGACATATTAAAGGATGAATGAAAGAATGCATCCTCCTCCATCTCACCTATGAATATATCTCTCACCTCCTTCTCCGTATCCTCTTCGTCCGACGGATCTGGGAAATTTTCGTCGCCGAATTTTCCTTCATCACGAACACTCTGCAACTTCTTTGCATGTCGGTCCATTAAACTGGTCCTGGAGAAATAAAATAATCACTAAATTTTGTATAAATTGATCATGGAACTATGGATTAAATTATAAATGGAGGACGAGGGATGAAGTCATGGATCAATGGATTTGAAAGCGGATAACATTGATTAAATTAAGGGTAAATAGAGTGAATGAACTAAATTATGAATAATTGCGAATCAAATGGCAATTTTTGTTTTCATACTTTTTAAAAACTTTTAACCTTAAAATTCTTTTATATTCCCTAATTCAGCGAATACCCAAAAAAGCATAAATACTTTCTAAAAAAATTGATTTTCAAAAAAAAAGGCGGGGGGGAGGGGAAATATACACTCCTGATGAGAGGGTAAAATACCTTGTTCTTGTTTTCTTCCAGCTGTAATAATATTTGACGAGAGCTGCAATACTCTTGTCCGGGAGCATCTGCCTGATTCGGTGGAAGGATTTACCATGGAACTACAACAGTTTTATATTTTTTCTTCTATACGAGGCAAAACCTGATATCCCCCCTCCCCTCCACATTCTTCACTAATACTTTCCTGTCGTTGCGATTTCATCGTTGGGGAAAATAAATAAAAAATATTTTTGTTAATTTTAGTGTAAAATCGTATCACCAAAAGCTATAAAAAATTAAATAATACGATAACATAACATATATATTTTGTCGAAAAAAAAATTTTCTTCCCAACCCCATTTTTAAAACATGTTTTTCCCTAGAAGTTATATATGCTTGCGTCAAGCGAAATTTTTTGAAAGGGTTTTATTCGCTGTTATTGGGATAATTAAGAATTTTTAGGCGGAAAAAATTAAATTTTTGGTAAAAAGTATTAAAAAGAATGAAAAAAAAATAGCCTTTAATTGGTTTAATTGGTGTATTTCTGCTATTGTATCACTGGTGTGATAATTATAACATCTCGATCTTCTGTCTATGTTGGCCATTCAGTAGTTTAGCCATTCATCTAGTTTATTCTTGAAACTGTTCAGGTTCTTTGCATTTTTTACATCTTGTGATCATTAGATTTCCAACTTTTCATTTTCCACCCAAATCATCAAAAATCCCCCCCCCCCCCTAGAGCAGATTAAAAAATTCAAAGCTGGTAACTTTTGAATAAAAGAAACAAATTTAAATTAGTTTAGGTGCGACATTTATTCCGTCTATTATAAAGTTCTGAACTAGAAATACTGAACAGTGTTTGTTGTTTTCTTGTTTAACTACTGGGTGTTCCACAAAACATGACACTAACAAGACAGTTTTAGAGTCGTTTTTGATTTTAAAATTTATTTCCAAAAAGTGGTCGTCTTTTTTGTGCTTTCAATATTAACGGAGATGTTCAGAATTCCCTTCAGGTTTTAATTTTATCAACGAAATATGAACAAAGCTCTTCATATCTCCGGTAATATTGGAAATGCCAGAACTAGGGTTGACTATTAACTCTAGAATTTTTCTTCTTAAATTTGGTTTACGTATTAATGCCCAAAATTATTTCTAAAGTCAAAGACGACCTACAAGTCGGCTTGCTACTGTTATGATTCGTGAGACACCCTGTATACCTGTTCAGCATTATAACTATATTTTTCTTTCGCCATCTGGATAAATTCCTCCACTGAAATAAATATATATATATATATATATTATGTAATTTCTCTCTCTTTCAAACTTTTTATTGAAACAATAAAGGTACAGATCTGAGAAAATTGTGTAATAATGATAAAAAACACACGAATATTCATTTATATATATACATACAAAAATGCTTCTCGCAAATTACTCTCTAATTTAAGGTGTGGAATTTAAACTAGTAGAGACTTAGCAACTCTGAGATCTGGAATAAGATCTTACATGAAATGAAAAAGGACCTCTCTTTTTGAATATAATAGATAATTTATGTAATTTCTGTCCAAACTTGTTTCTTTAAAGAAATGCTAAGACCATTTGGAGGGGGGGGGGGGGAATTTTATCGAAAATAATATCCCTTTAACATCCTTAACAGTAATCTCAGGGGTATAAATTTAAATAAAACTATATCTTTTTCTCTCAGATATCGAATATCATACCCCCCCTCCACCCCACCCTCGAATATTCATAAATTAATATTAACCCCTCCAAGGGAAAAGTACTTACATCGCTTAGTTGAAATATTGTTACTGGGTGACCAGACAAGAAGGGCACGCTCAGCACACTGATCAGGGCGCCGGTCAACCTTGGGTATATACGGGGGCGGGACTGCTTGGTATTCTCGGCCTACACGAATACGCCCTAGAACAAGATCAAATAGGTTAATCAAGGAATCAAAAGGTAAAGTTACATGTCTGTACCCAATATCGAGCTACTGAACTTCTGACCTAACTTTCCTACCTACGCTGCAATATCGGACCTACGACAGCTTTTTATTTTGTATTTGTTAAGAATTAGGTTGGGTTATGACAATTTCCGGGCCAAACGCTAAATAAAGGACAGGAGAGGGGGGCTGAGCGCCGCTAGGTGTCCAAAATCGTTCTCATGGACAGACCCGATGAGGTTTAAAAATTTCTAGATGGGTGGGTTGACTTTAATTGGGAAAACTTGAAGCAAAGCTGGGTTTCCACAGCAGTTTTCAACTACTCTCACTTGACTCCAGTACATACCTTCTCTTTCGTCCTCCGAGCTCTCAGCACCCTGTCCGTTGGGTTGAAGGAGTTGAGGGGATCCAGGAGTAGATCCCTTCTTCCCATTCTTCAACCCCTGCCCCTCCTCAGAAGTCACCATTTTCATTTTAAACCTGAAAACGTAGGCAAAACTTGAAATTCGGAAAAAAACGCAAAATTATAAAGATTTGATTAAAAGACCTACACATTCAGTAGCACTAGAAAAATGAACTAATTATGCTAAATAATCCTAACGAAATCGTTGCACTTCTCTTCCTGTCCCTCCAGTTTCAAGCGAATGATTTAGGTTGGTGTAAAGTGGAAGAGACATTCGGAACACCAAAGGCGGAGTAATATTTGATTAGAAATAGTCCGAAATATATTTACTATTTTAATAAGACACAATTAAAAAAATATTGAAGAAATAAAATATTTGATCGAAAAATTGTATTTTAGTTGAAACTTCTTGTAGGTTTTGAAAAAACAAAGGTTTTAAGCTTGAATAAATATATTTATCAATACATTTGTGATACGGTTCCGTGGTGTTCCGAGAGCAATATGCTCTAATCCTGTAAGTAAATCTAGTAAATTATTTTCAGAATTCACGGTCAATTGTTACACTTATTTCACTATAATTATCACAGTTTAAGTTATAATATGATAAAGATAAGTACAAATATTTGATATATTACTATTTTTTATACTTTTTAGCCCAATTTTTATATTTTTAGGAGTTTTATTAGAACTTGTAGAATGTTTGGAAATCAACGGATTTATCGCAAACACCGAACAGCTGATTAAGATTTTAGTTTAGAGCTTGTTGAAAAAGTTTTAGAAAATTATTGGTAATGGTAATGCAGTAATTTATAATTAGGTATATTCCTAGAGAACGATTTCCAAAAATCGGTAATTAGGAAATTACCTTTTATGTAAAATTTGCATTTTCAGATAAGATGTGCTCTAAGGATGCCCGTTGAAGAGGAGAAAGTTGGAAGCTACAAACCGCCATCGTATCCTTTTAAAAATAATCAGTTTAAACACAGCAATATATCAAACGGGAAGAAAAAACCTTGGAAAACTTTGAAACAAATTTTAGCTCAGGTTGGTTTCAATTTGCTTCGGATTAAGTTTCGAACAAATGCATGATCCGGTAATTTCCTAGAGAACGATTTTTGGACCACCCTTAATTCCCCTCCCCCCTCTTATCAATTTTTTTTTTTTTTACAACTTTTTAAAGAATGACATTTTATATAGGAGCAAACCCTTTCTTGGCCTGAAACTGCAGTAACCTACTCATCCCTTGATGCACCTCCATCTTTTAAACCTTCTAAAAAGTATTCAGATCTTAGTGGTGAGCCTTTTAAAAAACTTTTAATAATAAAAATACCAATCTGACAATTTCCTCCATTGTTCCTGAAGTAGAAATGCGCACGTGAATGAAAAGAGAAACCACAATTAAAAACGATAAAGTTTCAAAGAAATTATATTTGACATTTAGTTCATTTTAGCCATAGATTTTATTAAGGGTACCGTTTTGAATCGAACATATCAACCTTATAAAGTTCAATACGTTCTATAGGATTAGAAGCTGTATATACGGACCCCCAGACCAGATTGAATTATAGCAACGCAGAAGAATTTCAAGAAATTAGGAGACTTCCAAGTGATATTGTTCAAGGTATTTCCAGGGGTGTACTGTATATCTTTATACAGTGGTCGGTGTTTATATCAATACAGTGAAGACGACTTTTCTAATAAGCTTTTCCAAACTGCAAGCTAACAAGTAAACAAAGTAAATAACCAGGAATAATATAAATTGTATAATAACTTCAAAGTCGCCTTTGACCCTTAGGATTAATTTGCGACTTCAATATAGGTAACTCACTGTTGAACAGGGTAAGTTGTTAGATATATGTTAGTAAATATCATTTATACCATTTAGAACTTCTTGGAGGTTGGAAAAAGTATCAAATATCTTGTTTGCAAATGTTTTAACAATATATTTTTATGAAACAATCACATAATATCTCTAGTCCTGCCATTTCCCAAATGTGGTTTGCCATTTTTGTTCATTTTCTTAATTTTATTTAATAAATTGAAATTTAAAACAAATTCCTCATATCTCTGGTATTTTTGAAAACAAAAAATTGACATACAACAATTTGGAATTCCCAGGATTAGGGCTATTTTGTGATTATTGTTTCATAATAGAAATTTTAAAATCAAGTTACCTATATTGAAATATTGAATGTCAAAAGCTTTATCGGAGGTCAAAGACGACTTTGAAGTTATCAATCATATATATTTTTCTGGGTTATTGAGAACACGTCACAGTATTATTTTTAACAGATAAATTTTCCAGGTTATCTGAGTCTGCGGAAAGCTAATACACTTCTTCAGTAAGATCACCCTCATTCTGCTTTCAACATTGATAAGCTAATCAATAATCAGCCATGAAGTTTCCAGATGTTTTTGTTTTCTTGGCCTTGTTAGCGGGTTCGGGGGCCAATGAACAGGTAGATTTTAAAGAGAGTGTTTACGATATTTGAGAAGGCTGTGAGGAGTGAGGACTCGTATATAGACAGAAACAGACCAACGTTTTTTTCAGGTAAACCACCAAAAAAGTTATATGAAACGACTTTGGGGGCGAAAACTCCACACATCAGAAGCGTAGCGTAGCGAGGGGGGCCAGTACCCCTGTGCCCCCCTAGACATGCAGAACAGAAATTTTTTGTCGCTTCGCGCTAGTGACTCAATAAATAACTCATCCAGATCCAGGTTAGGGTTTAACAACCTGTTGACAGTATACATTTAAAGCTGTTTGTATATTTTTTGTAAACACAAGAACAAGCCATCAATATTATAATAGTTTGGTATATTATTGAGTACTGAGCCAACCCTTCAGCATCTAACAAATGCAATTTTTTCCTCAAATCAAAGTTTTTTGCACTTTTACTACTAGATTTTACAATAGTATGATTGGTAATTATGGTAAGGGTAGATTAATATAGATTTTAAGCTTTAATTTTTTTCCTAATACGTTTATTAGAGGGTTGCACAAAAAAAAATTGCACCCCCTTGGGCTAAACCTCCATTACGCCCCTGCACACCATTCTAGGAAAAAAGTCCCAATTTCCAGTTACATTTTTTCTAAGGACATGTGAAAATTCTGACTTTTTTCCCCGAGTTATTTTCAGGATTTTTTTAGAAACTTTTTTCCTGCGACTTACTTATATAGATATTTTTAAAATTCAGTGATGGTGATGGACCAAACCTCTGTAGAGTAAAAAAGTAGATGTTAGTTCCACATTTATTGAAAACATATTTCGGTCTGGGTTGACCCTCGTCAGTTCTTGAGATTGTTTCTTCACAAAGATTAAAAACATTTTTACTGACAGTAATTTTAGAAGTTTATTGAAAAACTTGCCAAAAAAAATCATCTTTCCCCCTATGTTGATTCTGCCTCAAATGATTAATTTGTTAATGGATTTTAGTTAGAAAATCATTGTTATTTATAAATTTCCTGTGTATCTATTATTTCTCCGTCTGTATTGGATTATATTAGAACTAATGATGGTCGAGAACCCTCTATTTAGTTTGCATCACTATTCGGATTCAAATATATTTTTGCATTTCATGCATTTTTTAAGGATATTTAAAAAAAAATTGGTTTTTGATACTTTTGTTTAATAATTAATGTAAAAATCATTAGTTTTTCCTAATATTTGTTATTTATTAAGTATTATTTATTTCTAAGCTTTTTTTCTCACATTCCTAATATACTGGATAAAAAAACACGGTTTTGAAAGGAGGGTTGGTGTTGATAAAAAAGTTTTTTTTTTCAAGAAAATAATAAGATTTTTTTTAGGAGAAATTTACCGAAGAGCTATTTATTCGGCAAACCTCTACTGGTATGTTTCCATTTAAAATAAAAAAATATATTTTTAAACTTTATAATTCTTCCCACGTCAATTATAAATTATAAAAATTATAAAAATTGTAAAATTATAAAAAGCTTTTCTTTAGTTACCTGTAAACCTTTATAAGAAAAAGCTTTTAAACAATTAAAACTAGAATAAAAGTCGTCTTCATTATATTGATAAAATCGCAAACAATGCTAAATCTGAAAAACCAGTTTTTAATTGATTTAATTATATTTTAAATCGTTTTAAAAGTTTCTCAAATCTAATAATTACTAATACAATTTTTAAAGATAAAACAACCATTTTCCATTTTAGACCATTTTTTTTATTTTAGGCCACATTTATTCTCATTTTCGGTTTCTCACTCTTTGGGAAACAGATATCAGATAAGTATATATATATATGTACAGGATAAGATATCAGATAAGTATATATATATATGTACAGGATAAGATATCAGATAAGTATATATATATATAT
>NW_019396184.1:353433-356433 GCF_000591075.1 Eurytemora carolleeae
TTTGTAGCACGTTGAAAATTTGGTAAACCGCCGTTTTTAACCTAAAATGTCAGATCTAGTGGTGCAGACCAATTTTGTACCAATTGTCCAGAGATAGAATTTAATGAATTTGAGCTACGTCGTTGAACTACCTACTGCCGGTTCAAATTTGAACCACCAATTCAAAATTAAATAATCGGAAAGGATTAAATTTGAACTTCTCGGCGGTAAGCAGTTTGAATTTATTAAATTCTATCCCCGTACTAACATCCAAGGATTTACAAAACTACAATTAATCATAATTTTCCAGGCACACGTCACAGGTTTTTGCTTGTATTATCAGATCAAGAAAGTAAAGTAGATATTCCTAATGTTAAAAAAGAAGAAAATTGGTCCAGAATTAAGACTTTGGCGTACTGTTTTTGAAAAACGTGTATTTTCCTGAGATTTTTTTTAGAAAATAACGTGTTATTTTGCTGTCAAGGGGCAAACATCCGAATTTTAAAACTTAATATTTTCATCGTTTTTTGTGTTTTTTATTATTCGTTTAGATTTGTTTTTCCTATATTTAGATGTTTTTTTTTATGAGTTTGATAGAACTGAAAAAAAAAAAATTCTCTCTCGAAATCTTTGTTTTTTATTGATAGTTTGGAAATTTAATATGCTTTTTTAGTGTCTTTTAGTAAAAGTAATATTAATAGTCACGTAAAACTACATGTTATTTAAAAAAGAAATTATTCTTAAGATGAATCTTATAAAACTATTTCTCTAAGGATGCTGATGCGCGTGCGCACTTTCGACTCTTTCCGCGCACTCTTGGTGATATTCTTGCCACCTTTAGAGTTCAAGAACTTAAACTTGCACTCACGCAGGTCAGAATAATAAAGTTCAACGTTAAAGGGACTGTCAACGTTATTTCAAGTGACCTTCCTTGCCAGTGCTCAATTCACAAACTCCTACAATCTACACCTTTATTAATATCATCTTTTTCATATCCTAAAGCTTGCTGATACTGCCAATATTATTCCTTATTCCTTTTCTGTCCTGTGAACAGGGAAGGCTTATGGTGTTTTTTATCTATTCTTAAAAATCTCTCTTCTTGCGCTCCTGATTTTTCCAGGGGGGGGGGACATCCCCTAAACTTTCCAGGGAGTGGGACGTCCCCCGCCCCACCCCATAAGCTACCTCTGCCTGTGAATCCGCATTTCACTTTTGAATAAAACAACAATTAAAAATTACAATGTTTAAGATAGAAAAAATGAATTCCTTTTTAATTTCGTGACTTTAAATGATGTTGACAGTCCTTTTTAAGTAATTTAAAAAAAAAAAATCATCTTTCCACCTCTTTTAAGGAATTATCTCTCCGTTCTCTCAATTAATTAGATCAAATTTTGCACAACTTAATTCAATTATTTTCCAAATAAAAGGAAATGGAATATTCCAACCTAAATATAAGTTGAAGGAATTGAATGAGAAAGGTATATTTCTAGCCCCTCTCCCACTCCCCAACCTTCCTTTTCAAATGCAAAACCTTAATAATTCTAATTCTATGTTTCTCTCTTCACCTAAACTAACCTGGGATGTCATGATTAGGCATCTGAAAATGGAGGAAAGTCTCAGTCAAATTAATTACATACTTTTCTTATTAGTGTTTAAAACCAATGGAATAAATCAAACATGTCAATTCCAACCATGTGACTACAGAATAATTACTATAAAATTACTGTGTGTTAAAGGGATTTTGGCGAACTGAAAAGTGGGGATATCCAGTAGAATCAGCTCCTCCGGGGGGAATGGTTGTGGCAAGGTGATATTTTTTTCCAAAACAATTTAAAATGTTCAGGATTGTTTGAAATTGTTTGATTCATTGATTTGTTAATTAATTAATTGATTAATAGATTGATTGGGTGTTATTCACGATTGATTGATTTCATTGATTTTATCAATGTGATCGTTGAAATTGATTTAATTGTTTTAATTGTTGGAATTTACTGGATTGATTTAATTGGATTTAATTACTGTAATTAATATGTTTGATTTAGTGATTTCCCAGGTTTATGCCAACAGTAGAGAATGTGAACGAAGCTTGGTCTGGATTGATTATGATTGATTTTTTCTTGATTGATTGATTGATTGATGGATGGATTGATTGGTTGAGTGATAGATGAGATAACTAATCGATTGCCAACTGTAGAGAATGTAGACGAGGCTGATTATGCTTGATTATTTTTGATTTATTCATTGATTGATTGATTTTCTTAATTAATTGCTTGATTGATTGATTTCCTAGGTTTCTGCCAAGTGTAGAGAATGTAGACGAGGCCTGGTCTGGATTAACCAGCTCTCTTGCTGGTCTTCTCTGCGCATCCTTAAATAAATTGGATCAAAGAGAGGTATCATAATGTTCACTGTACAGGGGAGTAAAAAAAGAGAGGTATCATAATGTACAATGCACAGGGGAGTAAAAAAAGAGAGGTATCATAATGTACAATGTACAGGGGAGTAAAAAAAAGAGAGGTATCATAATGTACACTGTACAGGGGAGTAAAAAAAAGAGAGGCATCATAATGTACACTGTACAGGGGAGTAAAAAAAGAGAGGTATCATAATGTACACTGGACAGGGGGAGTAAAAAAAGAGAGGTATCATAATGTACACTGTACAGGGGGAGTAAAAAAAGAGAGGTATCATAATGTACACTGTACAGGGGGAGTAAAAAAAGAGAGGTATGATAATGTACACTGTACATGGGGAGTAAAAAAAAGAGAGGTATCATAATGTAAACTGGACAGGGGAGTAAAAAAAAGAGTGGTATCATTATGTACACTGTACTGGGGAGTAAAAAAAGAGAGGTATCATAATGTAAAACTGTACATGGGGAGTAAAAAAAGAGAGGTATCATAATGTACACTGTACAGGGGGTGTAAAAAAAAGAGAGGTATCATAATGTACACTGTACAGGGGGAGTAAAAAAAAGAGAGGTATCATAATGTACACTGTATAGGGGGGGGGGGGAAAAAA
>NW_019396184.1:356484-371399 GCF_000591075.1 Eurytemora carolleeae
CATGGGGAGTAAAAAAAGAGAGGTATCATAATGTACACTGTACTGGGGAGTAAAAAAAAGAGAGGTATCATAATGTACACTGTACATGGGGAGTAAAAAAAAGAGAGGTATCATAATGTACACTGTACAGGGGAGTAAAACAAAAAGAGAGGTATCATAATGTAAAACTGTACATGGGGAGTAAAAAAGAGAGGTATCATAATGTACACTGTATTGGGGAGTAAAAAAAGAGAGGTATCATAATGTACACTGTACAGGGGAGTAAAAAAAGAGAGGTATCATAATGTACAGGGTAGTCAAAAAAAGTGTGGTAAGTGTTGTCTAAAGCAATATCTCTTTCTCGTGCAATATTTTTTCCGTTTTTCGAACCAAAAGTATGTTAAGGTAAAGATGATTCAATATATATTTATTTAATCATATTTTCATGAAATTAATCTGCAAAATTTGATGTTGTAAAGTGGAGGGTTAGAGGTCATTCGAAGGTCAAACATTGAATTCTTTACTGCTACTGTATTGCCTGGGTTTCTTTCCTAAGCTTTCGTTTGATATGCATAAAACCATAGTTAAAACATTTTCAATTTGGAGGTATTTATTTACAGTATCCTCTAATGACACAAGTGGATTATCGCCCACGGGTACTAGAAAACATTTAGACTCTTTTCTGTAGGAATTAATAATCTATCCTACTGTCCAAATATTTTATAATTATCCATTTTGAAAACTGCGCATTTATTTTTAGTTAAAACCAGTGCTTAGGATCAGGATCCGTTGAATCTGCAAGATTTTGGCTTCCTTGATCCGGATCCCCGGATCTAAGGGTTAAAATATCAATCAAAAACTGCCAAAAAGAAATTTACTCTTAAACCCGAATCGGTTCTATTGAAAAAAAGAGAGCTATAAATATTTTCTGATTTCCGAATTGTTCATTAAATTATAATAGCATAAAAATAAGCGGAAAAAAAAACGAAAATTTCAAAATTCTGCTTTGTTAAAAAGTTTTAGTAAATCTGAAAGAAATGACCTGGATCTGGATCCGGATTTGGATCCAGATCCGGATCTTAGTTTTCCGGTCCGGATCCAGGATCCGGATCCGCATCAAAAATAAATGGATCCTTTGCACTGGTTTAAACTATACTAATACTAACCCTTTGCAATGCAATCATCCTATGCAGCCATTTGAAAACTATGCAGCCGTATATAAACTTGTATATCTTTTCTTATTTGAGTCTATTGAGCACGTCTATGCAAATGATACAACTTGTTTTTAACTCCAATGGTCTCATACCTTCATCCGTAGATTTAATTTTTGATTTCACCTGTTTAGGCGATTCAACCAGAGTACACCTTCTCTAACGAGGGGATTTCCGGAGATGGTCTTTCATCGAATTCTTCTTATTTAAGGTAATAAAAGTATAAAACTGTTGAACAGGAAGACATTAAGACAATTGTTGGACTCAATTAATATTTTAAATTAGTCTGATGAACTCGGAACACACTTACGTACTATGCAGTGTACACAGATCCAACAAGTTGATTCTTAAGCAGCTGATAAATTATTTGCTTTAGAAAAACATCAAATACACATAAGATGTTTTCTTCCTTATTTGGGTTGCATTAGTTTTCATTTTCTATAAGTAATAAATTTTGGGATGAGTGCCATATTTTGTGTCAACTTGGGATGAGGGGAGGTTAATCATTTGTGATAAAGGAATATTATTTGTGATAAAGGAATACTATTTGTGATAAAGGAATACTATTTGTGATACAGGAATACTATTTTCCGTTTTCAGATATGGCCTTCTGCCACGTGAGAACATGTGCACTGAGAATCTGACTCCTTGGAAGAAGCTTCTGCCCTGTAAAACTAGAAGAGGTTTAGCAACCTTGATCAACTCAGGACACATGCAGAAATATAGTTCTTACCAGTCTATTGGACTTAGTATTAGGTATGGTTACATTTGATTGGGCTTAGTATTAGGTAGAAATTATAGTCCTTTGGACTTAGTATTAGGTAGAAATTTTAGTCCATTGGACTTGGTATATGGTAGGTTTACAGTTTGTTGGACTTAGTATTAGGTAGAAATTATAGTCCTTTGGACTTAGTATTAGGTAGAAATTTTAGTCCATTGGACTTGGTATATGGTAGGTTTACAGTTTATTGGACTTAGTATTAGGTATAATTTTTAGTCCTTTGGACTTAGTATTAGGTAGAAATTTTAGTCCTTTGGACTTAGTACATGGTAGGTTCACAGTCCATTGGACCTAGTATTAGGTAGATTTAGAGTTCATTGGATTTAGTATTAGGTAGGTTTACAGTTTATTGGACTTAGTATTAGGTAGGTTTACAGTTTATTGGACTAAGTATTAGGTAGGTTTACAGTTTAATGGACTTAGTATTAGGAAGGTTTACAGTTTATTGGACCTAGTATTAGGTAGGTTTAAAGAATGTTAGGTACTTTCCTTAAGGATGTTCCCCAAATGGTAACTTCGTAAGGGTAATTTCCCAAGTGGCAACTTCCCAAATGTGCAATTTCCCAAGCAGCAACTTCCCAATTCAGTCCTAGCCGCAGCGCTCGGCCCACAGCCTTTTCTATCAGCGGCACTCGGCCCCTAGCCCATCCTAGCTGCAGTGCTCGGCCCTGGCGCCTCAGAGGGACTAGCCTTACCTTTGGGAAAGTACCTACCACCGTTTAAAGTTCATTGGAGTTCATTGGACTTAGTATTACGTAAGTTTACAGTCCATTTGACTTAGTATAAGGTAAGTTTACTTTACAGTCCATTGGACTTAGTTATAGGTAGGTGTGTAGTCCAAATTGATCTTATTATTGAGTAGCTTAATAAGCCATCAAAAATTACATAATTGCACCATTTACAATTATAATTTGAACTGTGAACTGTTTATCTGATATTTACAATTTGTCTGGTTTAGGCCTGTTTGTATCGATCCTGCCTGTTCTACGCCTAGTATAGAACTCAAGCAAACTATGTCTGTTGTATTTGATCCTGTAATCATGAATAGGTAACATAGTGAATAGTGATAGAGGGAGGGAGGGACCTTTTTATTTGTCTATATTATTTTTACTTGTAAACTTGTTTTCCTGGTATTTCCCAAATGATTTTTACTTGAAAAATTCTTTTTGCAGAGATGCCCAACACACAAAAAAAACTAAAATTCGTTGAAATCAAAACCCCCTAAAATGTTTCAGCTTTTAAAACCTTTTTGTACCAAAAAATTGATTAATTATTAACAGAAGTTTTAATTACATGGTTAATTCGGGAATGTGTAGATAGGAGGAATAGGGTTTCTCTTCACATTTTTGGACTGATAATAAAATTTCAAAAAAAATGTTAACTGTTGTTTATTTTCTTCTTCTTCTGAGTAGTTCTTAGTTAAAGAAAACACCTACCGTAGTGCTTCACTCATTGGTAAATTTTTATTGTCAGCCTTTGATCTATTTTTTCATATTCTGACAGGCCCATTTTCTTTATCTACTTATGTTTGTCCAGGAAAGCTGACAATGTAAACTGGAGTTTAAAACAGATGTTTGGTATTGGGTTAACCCCATCCTGTCCTCTCTCCCATACAAGCACAGCATTCATCGATGTCACAGGTGAGGTTTTTAATATACAATATGCAGTTTGCCATTTTAAGGGTCGTTAACGATCGTAAAAATTAAAAACGAAATACCTTGGTTCAGAAAACGAATAACTAAAACAAAAAACAACTTCGTCTCTCAATTTTAAAAAAACGATCGTTTTGTTTTTCTTTTTTTCTACAATCGTTAACAAAACGGAACAATTGTTTTTCAAATAAGTAAAATCGGCCCATCCCTACACATAGGACAGCACTGTACTTAAAGATGCAAAGATGGTGAGATGCCCTATTTACAACTGTGCTCTTTAAAGCTTTTTCTGAACAAGTAGGAATTAGATTTTAATGTTTTTGTTAAGCCTAAACTGTATATTTTAATTTGCCGTTTCTCTGCAAAAGTGACTTGCGCATTCCTTGTTTATAAAAAGCAACGGAGAAAATCGCAGAAATGAACACTTCCGAGTCACAAAAAACGACGTTTTTTTCCACATTTTTGATTGGAAGGTTTTAAAGAGTACTGTTGTAAATCACCTGAAATAACGCTTTCGTCCCTTTAAATTGGAAATGACATTAAGGTCCTAGACTTGCATTTGACTTCAGTCTGAGGACTTGAATTTTTTAAACTAAATTTTTTTATCTCCCTAGATGCTGGATACAATTTGGAACCCCCACCTCAAAAAGTTCTGGATTTTGGAGGAGGGAAACCTAGAAAAATTGGTGTTTATGATCTTAAAACATTCTCCGAGGAAGGAATACGAGACATCAGAGCTGTATATCCTAAGGTGACATTAAATAATAAAGATGACACATTTTTCTGGCATCATTTTCAAGAAACAAAATAGTATTCTTCTGGGAATTCCAGATGTGTATAATTTTATGAATTACACCCCAGGACATCAAAAGGAGAGTTTTTGTCAATTTCTTTATCCTTTTTGATACTTTTTCATCATATTTCATTTATTTCCCCTTAAAATCATTCATTTCCCCTGAAAGTCATTTATTTCCCCTTAAAATCATTTATTTCCCCTTAAAGTCATTTATTTCCCCTTAAAATCATTTATTTCCCCTTAAATTCATTTATTTCCCCTTAGAGTTATTTATTTCTCCTTAAAGTCATTTATTTCCCCTTAAAATCAATTATTTCCCCCTAAAATCATTTATTTCCCCTTAAAATCAATTATTTACCCTTAAAGTCATTTATTTCCCCTTAAAGTCATTTATTTCCCCTTAAAATCATTTATTTCCCCTTAAAATCATTATTTCCCCTTAAAATCATTTATTTCCCCTTAAAGTCATTTATTTCCCCTTAAAATCAATTATTTCCCCTTAAAATCATTTATTTCCCCTTAAAATCAATTATTTACCCTTAAAGTCATTTATTTCCCCTTAAAGTCATTTATTTCCCCTTAAAATCATTTTTTTCTCCTTAAAATCATTTATTTCCTTTTAAAATCATTTATTTCCTCTTAAAGTCATTTATTTCCCCTTAAAATCATTTATTTCCCCTTAAAATCATTTATTTCCCCTTAAAGTCATTTATTTCCCCTTAAAATCAATTATTTACACTTAAAGTTCTTTCCCTCCAATTCAACATAGAAACCCTAAAATAATTACTTTTCAACATGTTTAAACTTGTAATTTTTTTCCTCACTTTTAATTTTCATAAGACAAACCCCCATTTACAACGACTGTCAGCCATTTTTGATTTCTGTGAAAAATGTCTTTTGCAAATCTTAAAAGAATACGATTTTGGTTCTTATGAATGATTCCAGAAAAAAATGTCACCAAATTAACCCATTGTCTTGTCTCAAACAAAAAATTGTCCCTTGTAATTTATGAATTGAATTTTACGGAAGAGCTTTATTATATTACCGCCTTTTCACATTACCAATCTATGATTCCCCCTACAGAGGGAGGTTAGGTTACGTAACGTCCCTTGGGACAGTTACGCAAAATAACCAACCGCTCTTCGAAGTTTTCTGGAAAAAAATCGCCCATTTTCATCTCAAAAAACGATAAAATTGTGTATTGAAATCTTATTTAACCTTGAGTTCCCTCGACCAATTTTCGTTGCGCTCTGGATGTTTTGTAGACAAAATTGGTCTTGGAAACCCTTGGTAAAGTAAAATTCCCTTAACTTCCCTATAGTTGTAGTTGTAAATAGTTAAAACATATTTTACAATTTAGACACAAACATGCAGAAATGTTCACCTTGAAATGGACTAAAGGCGTAATTTCAAGTGACCCATCATTTGTAAATTGGCATGTCCTATTCACATCAGCACCAATTAAACTTTTGAATGATCGAGGATCTTAGTAATCTACAAATACGCTTATATTTGTTGAACACTTTGTTTGCAGCCTGTTTTTTAAGAGAAATATTAAAAGTAAAATCAGCTGTGTTAAGGTCACAAGTTCACACTGTGCGCTAGCGTACACGTCGGTTTTACAAGCATTCTATCGTTATTTAAAGGTTTAAAGGGTACCGTTGTAAATTGGACATTGACATCTGTGTATGGAGGGTCAAGTTCAATTAGTTTTTTTAAAGATAAAGTATGTTACTTTAAATGCCATTGTTATGTGGGAAATTAATGATTTTTAATCTGAAATTTTATTAATTTGAATATTGTTTAGGCGCATATTTACGGGGTGGTTCGAAGCCTTCCTGTTCAAGTTTCTAGGCATGTAGTTGGAACAGGACAGGAGAGAGGAGGAATAGTCACTACCATAAAGTAAGCTCATGTTTATATAGTCACTTACCTTCACGTTCCCTTATTTATATAGTCAATACCATCAAGTATCTCATGTTTATATAGTCACTACTATCAATTATTGCATGTTCATATAATCACTACCATCTAGTAACCTCATGTTTATTTAGTAAAGTAAGACATTAGTCACTACCATCAAGTAACCTCTGCGCTTCATTAGATATTTCACTGAGGTTTATATATTTTCAAATAAATAAAATAAAACAGTCAGACATCAATCCAAAGGAAGTAGCTCGGAGTGTCATTGGTGGACATGGCCACACTGGACCAAAGTGTGGACCACAAAGCATGGGTCAAGTTCAATGGCGTACTGCCACAAACCCGCTGCACACTTACCAGATGCATGAAAGTCCTGTCGGTACCTTCATGAAAATGATAAAAAAAAGAGTAAAACTATTTAGACGCCAATATGGTTTACCTCAAAAGGTACCCTATTGTCCATAAGCCTCCAAAACTGACCGCCGCACCTCCAGAATAACAGCCATTTTCCGCCCTAGGATACCCATAGTTTGGTGTGTGCGTAGGACTTTGATGACAAACTTAACTGCCCTATCCGCCATCACCTAAACCAGCACATGCTTTCTCTCGTAATTCATGATTATTCTAATATCTTTCTGGATGTTTATCCATGACTTAACCCAGGGATCACTTGGAACATCCAGTAGGTGCCGCAGAACCTCAATCAAGTTAATGTTGTTCTTGTTCTTGCAGATATTCTATATGAGCACCGCTTGCCTACACTGAATCCTATGTTCCATTGGCATTTAGTCAGCATCGCACCAAACCAACACTCTTAGAGAGGGATTTGATACTTAAAGTGGTATTTCACAGAAAGAATGTTTTCTTAATTTACTCCTAAATTGTAATCTTTAGGTCATAGTGTGCTGGGCTGTTTAGTAGCTGCACCAGAAAATGAACATTTTAAAGTTGGGAATATGGTTACTGAATTTTAGTTGCTTGAAGGATATGTGTCAAAAAAAAATTCAATGAATTTGTCAATGTTTACTGCACCTTCATCTTCTTTGAAGTAAAATACAAGATACAATTTTTTTATCTTGATAAATGTCATATCTTGGCCCAAAAATATAAATTAGGAAAATATTATGATTTCAGGAATAGTTGTTTTACTACTCTATCTAAATTAGGAAAAATATTATCATTATGATTATTGGAGGAATACCTGTTCTACTATTTTATCTGAATTAGGAAAAATATTATTTATTATTATTTCAGGAATACTTGTTCTACAACTTCAATAGACTTGCTTGTCTGTCTATCGGTTTGTTTGTCTGTCTGTTTGTATTCGATAGTTGGAACTAATGCTTCAATTCGAAAAGAAAAACTCCCAAAATTTGAAAATCATTTTAAATGGCCGACTTTCAAAGCAAACAGTTGATAGCTTAAATTATTTACTGGAAAGGTAGCGTGAAGCACTCTAACATCCTAGTTATCTAAATAAGGATAAATATTATCATTATAATTATTTCAGGAATACCTGTTCTACTCCTCTAACAGGTGTTTACCTGGACCTGGTTCCCTGGTATATCAGGGTATACCTTCACACCCTTAGGTAACAAGACTGATAGGATAATGGTTAATCTTTTAAACCCCCTTTTTTACGTTTTAAGTTTAAAGGGACTGTAGGCCTGTAGGGGTAATTTCAAGTGACCCTTTGACCTTGACCTTCATGCCATTTCATGCATTTAATGTACTGTCTGTCCCAATGAGATATACAAATATCAAGAACCAATTTGTATTTTTTTTTTTATTTCTATCTGATATCTGTAAAATGGAATAAGGTTTTGCCGTCACTTTGTAGGTCTGTGAAGAAAAGTTTCCATTAAAATCTCTGTTGGCTAAAAGCACTGAGGGATAGGAAGACAGCATTTATGAAATCTTGTGTGTTATTAATAATGCTATAAAGCAAATAGTTTACCAGCAGCCTGAAAACATATAATACATAAATAATATATATACAAATTTTTGCTTTTCTGATTTTTTGATTTTGAGAGAAAAAAATGTATTGCGGATTTTTTTGGACCCATGGAGAATGGAGATGCAAAAACAATTCCAAAAAATATTGAAATAATACCATAGAGGAAAGTTGCATAAAAAATGTGCAATTTTTCGCCAGACACCGCTAATCACACTTTATTTTATTTCACCCTGTATGTTAATTTAAAATTATGGGTTTAGTCCTGTCTTCTTCCTTTTTCCCACTCTAATAATAGAAGTGCTGTTTGTTTGATAATCTTATTATGGTTAAATGTAGATTGTATATGATGACAAACACTACTACCCAGGGGTCCATATAATTCCAAAAATAGCTGATTTTCTCGATCCCAAAATAATGTTTGCCCCCAACTTAAAAAAAATGCCCCAATTAAAAAAACATTTTCTAATTCCACTAACACATTTGCCCCATTCCAATTTGAAAAAAAATGCCCCCAATTAAAAAAATATTTTCAAATTCCACTAACACATTTGCCCCCCATTTAAAAAAAATGCCCCCAATTAAAATAAAATTTCAAATTTCACTAACACATTTGCACCCATTTGCCCCCAATTACAAAAAATGCCCCCAATTAAAATGTTTTTTTGCTTTTTTAGACTACTTGTTTAAAGGATCCAAGAGGACTTCAAAATGTATTTATTAATATGATGATATTTATAATTTAGAGTTGAAGTGAATGGAGAGAAAATTAGCCCGGAGAGAGTAGTTTATAGACCTGGACAGGACAGAGTTAAACCATATCATCTAGAGATGGTACTCAAACTACCCCCAAGGTAAGAGCAGTTTATAGGCCAGGACAGGACAGAGTTAAACCATATCATGTAGAGATGGTACTTAATCTACCCCCTAGGTAAGAGCAGTTCATAGACCTGGACAGGACAGAGTCAAACCATATCATGTAGAGATGGTACTTAAACTACCCCCAAGGTAAGAGAAGTATATAGACCTGAACAGGATAAAGTTAAACCATATCATCTAGAGAAGGCGTGATAGTCTGGAAACAGCTCACCTTGCTATGCTTCCCATTCGGGAAATGTTCTCTGTATGGAAGGAGACCAGCGGGTAGCAAACAAGTAGATGGTCACATATCCATGGAGATCTTATTTTTTTCTGGATTTTTGTCCTCTGGGGGTGCTCAATGTAAATTAATAAAATGAGACAAGTACAGAAGTATTGTCTTAGGGCACTCCAGGGATCAAACATCAAGAAGTGATGCTCTGTTGTGGCTGGTCACACCACAGATGTCAATCATCAGGCTTCTGAATACAACAAATATTAGTAGTCTGTGTATATTGTTGGTACTTAAACTATCCCCTATGTAACAGTCGCTTTATTTATTGATAAAAGTTTATTTCTATGTGCCATTAGGTGGACAACTCAAATGCAGCAACAGTTGTTTTATTACGTAGTTTTAACCATAATTTTTTATGTATGTATTTAATTGTAATTTATCTTTATTTTTAGATCTACCACCACAATAACAGTAGAGACAGAGTATTCTGTATTAAGGAAAACCAACTTATTAAATACTTTAAAGAGATGAATATGAGTTTTGTATCTTAATTTGAATCAAAATGTTAAAATTCATTGAAGGATGACCATTGATTATCAAGGTACCAGCTATCCCTTGGCACGCGGGACAGAATGCTCCAGTATTGATTCTGACCTCAGAAATGAATTCCTTGACCCAACTTTCCTATGTTTTTAATGGTTTTTTTGTCCAGGTTATTGAAAGATTTCAAAATATTTAATCTTGTGAGCAAACCTCAAGAATTATCCCACCTTATGCAGCAATTATAGAACTTAAAAACGCTTTACAGGTATCAAATGAATCCTGATATTTTATTTATAATAACGCAATCCTACTAGACCTACTATACCTAGCCAGTCACTCACTTTAAATAAAAGAACAGTCTCTTTAAATATATTGGTTGTACAGATGGACTGAATACCCTCCAGACGCTAACCATGGATTCTATATTGGTTCTGCTGTACTCACTACTAGACTTCCACAGGATAGTAGGAGCAATGCTACCTTTACACATAGGTACAATACACAGAATACAGTACACAATACATAGTACACAATACCCAGTACACAGTACACATAATACAGTACACAGCACACAGTACACTGTACATTGTACACTGTACACAGTACACACTACTAGACTTCCACAGGATAGTAGGAGCAATGCTACCTTTACACACAGGTACAATACACAGACTACAGCACACAATACACAGAAAACAGTAGACAATACACAGTACACATAATACAGTACACAGCTCACAGTACACTGTACACTGTACACAGTACACACTACTAGACTTCCACAGGATAATAGGAGCAATGCTACCTTTACACATAGGTACAATACACAGAATACAGTACATAATCACAGTACAAAGTACACAGCACACAGTACACTGTACACAGTACACACTATTAGACTTCCACAGGATAGTAGGAGCAATGCTACCTTTACACATAGGTACAATACACAGAATACAGAACACAATACACAGAATACAGTACACAATACACAGTACACAATACACAGTTCACAATACCCAGTACACAGTACACATAATACAGTACACAGCACACAGTACATTTACACTGTACACTGTACACTGTACACTGTACACTGTACACTGTACACTGTACACTGTACACAGTACACACTACTAGACTTCCACAGAATAGTAGGAGCAATGCTACCTTTACACACAGGTACAATACACAGAATACAGTACACATTGCACAGTACACAGTACACATAATACAGTACACAGCACACAGTACACTGTACACTACACTGTACACTGTACTCTGTACAATGTACTCGCTACTAGACTTTCTCAGGATAGGAGTTGTGCAACATTTATACAAAACACAGTAAACAGTACACACAATACACAGTATCACAGTATTCAGTACACTGTACTCACAATTAGACCATTACAGGATAGTAGGAGCAATGCTACATTTACTCTAGTCTATATTATACATTCTAGGCTAGATTTTAATCTCTATTATATATTCTAGGATAAATTCTAATCTGTATTTATTCTAGGATGAATTCTAGCTTGAAGTAAATATTATATATTCTAGGATGGATTCTAGTCTGAACTATATATTCTAGGATGGATTTTAGTTTGTATTATATATTCTATGATGGATTCTAGTTAGTATTATATATTAGGATGGATTCTAGTCTGAATTATATATTCTAGGATGGATTCTAGTCTGAATTATATATTCCAGGATGTATTCTAGTTTGAACTATATATTCTAGGATGGATTCTAGCTTGAATTATATATTCTGGGGAAATCCTGAGACTGACTCAGTTCTTAACATATTCACGGAGACTCTCCTGGTAAGAATTCGTCTAGAACTGTCTGTATTTGCCTAACTGTCTATATTTGTATTGAACTGTCCATATTTGTCTAATTGTCTATATTTATCTATATTTGTCAAGATTTCTCCAGATTTCTCTAGATTTCTATAAATGTGTTAAGAGATATTAATAATTTTGTTCAAATTTCAATTTATTAAATAAAACCATGAAAATATCTCATTCTGAACAAAATGATTCATATCTCAAGTGAAAGGACAAAAATGGCAGACCACATTTTAGAAATAGCATGATTATGCTGTAATTTTTATCATAAAATATTTTGCCTGCTAAAATCAGATTATCGGTGTTATATGCCGCAAACTATTTCTAAGGTCAAAGACGACTTTAACGTCGTCAATCAATTTATATTTTTCTGGGTTATTCAGAATTGGACTGTAGATTTGTCTATATATTTTCCATATTGTCTATAAGTTTGAAATGTCTATTATTGTCTATATTTATGTAGGTAACAATGCCTACCCCTGACTTCTCTATGCCGTACAATGTTATCTGCTTGGCCTGCACTGTGGCGGTAATATATCTTTTAATATTAATAAAGAACTAATTAATGATATTATATCTTTAATCTATCTATAATTCATCTATCCTTTTCTTTAAAACTTGAGGAAATAAGCTTTGAAAAAAAGCATTATTTTAG
This sequence comes from Eurytemora carolleeae, assembly GCF_000591075.1. Taxonomy (NCBI): domain Eukaryota; kingdom Metazoa; phylum Arthropoda; class Copepoda; order Calanoida; family Temoridae; genus Eurytemora; species Eurytemora carolleeae. The sequence goes on from NW_019396184.1 coordinate 368,925, forward strand.
TACTGGACATTCTTAATGTCAGGTTTATTTTCATCCAAAGGGTTATCCACAAAGGATAAGACTTCAATAACGACTTTTAAACATCAAGATCTAGTGGTTGGATGGTTTTATGACCAGGGATGTACAGATAACGCAGAACTTTGGAGACATCGAAAGAATTTATAAAATGTCGTTTTACTGATCATGGCATAACGCAGATATTAAGTTTTTTAAATTAAATAATTAAATATAGCCCTTTAAAACTGTTCTCCCATATTTCATGGCTATTTATTTATTTCTACAATTGTGAGATTTAGGTTTGATAGTATAAAACCCATTGTCAAGACGACATTTTATGAATTTGTTCGATTTCTCCTAAGTTCTTGGTTTTAAACAGGTAAGAGCCATAGTTATTCGCTCATTTATGGCCCAAAGCACTTCAGTCTGTTTATAGTTTATAAATGGCAAATGTAATGCTTTCGGATTACGCTTTTCAACGAATAAAAAAGAATATATGTCCCAAGATTTGACTGAGTAGTGAGTGTATTTTTAAAATTACTAAGTCGCATCCTTAGTGGGCTCTGGGCAACCCTGTACCCTATCTTTCAAATTTTTTAGGCTCTAGCTTTCGGACCAATCCATAATATTACAACCAGGAGTCTGGTTTTAGTTCCTCCAGAGGAGGAGGAGAAATCTCTCCTGGGTAAACTCTTGGCTCCGTTATTATCTCTATTTTCCTCAATACTCGGTGAGATTATATTAAATGTCGTCTTTATTGTTTAGATATTAAATGTCGTCTATTTTGAGAAAATTGTAAACGTCGTCTATCATAACAAAGGACCGTGGGCTTAATATCAAGTGATGCTCCATGTGAAGATTGCAAAGTCCGATTCACAACGGTAGCTTTTTCTGGTCATCATGACTCATATTTCAATGTTAAATGTTTTTTCATTTTAGAACCTAATTATTTTCAATAGGGATAAAAATGGTTTCTCTATAACATAATAATATATAAATTTCGTATTTATCAATATTTATTATCTTCCACATTATTGACAAATTGACCTCTCGATTGGTAAAATTACTTTCTCATTTCCCTATCTTAAGATTTTCTATTGCCATCTCTCTTTAAAGGTGGCTTACGGATTTATGTCAAATTGGAATTTTTTTAATTCAGCACTTTCTCAGATAGTAAAATCATGATATCTTCTTCAATATTGGTCAAATAATAGATTTAAATATGCAATTCTTTTATTAATAAAAATCCTTTTTATTTGATTCTGTGTTTTAGGTAAGACAAAAAGTGCGAAGATCGACCAGCCAGCGGAATCGACAGAATCGACAGAACCAACAGAATCTAAAGATAAATAACAGTCTTGTTAACACTTTTGTGACGCGAATATTCTTCATATAATGCGCAATAATAAATAGAAATTGCATCAGTCCTGGAGAATTTGTACAATAACATTGATTTATTGCGATTTTGAAATAAAGCTTTTATTGTTTTTCAAAGAAATTTCATCGAGGTAAATTTATTCTCGTATTTTTAGAAGTGCTGTGATTCGTTTTGATGTTTTCTTATAATTGAAAATAAAACTAAAGTAGTAAATTGCTTATTTATTCTGCTTCATAGATGATACCATGCACGATATGAGACCTGTGTGTATTTTGGAGGATAAATTTTAATCATTTTCTTGTAGTTGATAAACACATTGGCATATGTTTAAATGAAGTTTGGTGCATGCAAATCTATAAAATCCTTTACTAAAACATACATTTCCATATTTGATTTAATAAATGATGTGTTTCTCTAATATCCTCGAAAATGAAGGTTGTTTATAAGTTACGTATGGCGAAAATTATACTGAAGAAGGAAATCAGATTTTAATCATAATCCAATTTTAATTCGATGTTTATAGTTTACCTAATCTAATACTTTAAAGGGAGTCTTCAAATTTTAGGGGACATTTGTTCCAAAACTAACACTTGGCCCATTTCTAACACTCAGTTTCGGAACTAATGTCCCCTGAACTTGTTCAGAAAGAGCGCAAATTCTTTGAAATCCTCCTGGATTGTCCAAATCCTAGAGAGATGATTTTGAGGTCCGGCTTTTTAAAAATATTCAATGATTGCCCCTCAAAATGTAAGAAAAAATTCTATAGCAAACTAATTAGTTGTTCAAGAATACTTAATTTATAATTAAAGCAATCAAATAACAATAATTTAGATTACATTTTTACTCAGCGACTAAGATCAATTAATTTTGTTATATTTATAACTATATATACTATATGCCCAGGTTTACTTGGTTATTCTTTGGTCAATAGTCATAGATACTCCCGCCATTTACCCGCGCTTGGTATCAAATTTAAGTTATAATTCGTTATGACGTTGCCCGGGGAATAAAAACATTCCCGAAAAGAACGAATGCACGAAGATTAAAGATTCAGATTTGAGGCTCTGAATTTGATAATTGTAGAAATCACGAAACCTCTT